>NC_042961.1:2237748-2537748 GCF_901001165.1 Salmo trutta | reverse complement strand
CTGTTATATCTTGGCATGCATCATTCAAGACTAAGTTGAATTGTGTGCAGCACAAAGGATATATAAACACTGTCTCAGGAAAGACTGTCTGGGCTGTCAATGCTCAGTATAGAAAGCAGTCGGACCCGCAACCTGGACCTACAGGCCGTGGTGAAAACTTTTGCACACAAAAAAGGACAACTTCAGGACACCATGGGAGTCTCAAGTTGGATTTCATTTGATTTACCTGGAACATTGCAGCCCATTTGTGTAAACTATTATCCAAACAATAAATAGTGGCTGAATTGACCCTCAAGATGACTACTTTTTCCTTCATTGTTCGGCGATTTGATGTGCATCTTTTATTAAAATTGTATAAATAACAGCTAAATACGGTATATAGCTACATATAGTACACTGCATAATGAAACAATCCCTAGTTAGCGAGTGATTTGAGGGTGGACTGACTTGGCGTTATTAATAGACTGGTTTTACACACAACTTTCTATCCAAGCTGAGAGAGAGCGAGAGGACAGCTCATGTTATGCAGGTTTAGGTATTCTATACAGGACAGTTGTATATTCTGGTAGCTAATTAGTATGCGGTTGCATCAAACATTTATTTTACAATCTGCAATGATTTAATTTACAACTTTAATTACTGAACAAGTAATTATATTATTGCCACCAGCCAATAGTAGAAAATTACGATCAAATAGGCCTGTTTACCAGTTAACATTTATCCATTAGCCAAAGCTAAGCCTTGGCACCACAGAAAGCCTATCATCAATTCGATAGGCATGCAGCCGCATAGACATGTCGCGATTTCAGCACCATGGCCAGCGATCGGTAGTCTATACTTTGATTTTATGGGGTGAACTCCGACCTTGCGGAAGTCCAGAGAAACTGTGTTATGCCAGTGGGGAGATTGATGGACACTTCAGTCAAATTTTGTGCCAAACACACTGACACAATGTAATAAAACATGTACTACATTAATTATCTATCATACTATGACTGCAAACAAGATTCCAGGAATAAGTACATTCAAAATATTAGAAATCAGTTCTTCCTTTACCTGGACTCCAGTTTGTGTTCACAAAATCTGTGGATACATTATTTTTAACCAATATTAATCATTAAGATATACAGTTCTCATCACTGTACACAAACGTTTAGAAATGGTCCATGTATTATTGATGTACTGGAAGCCAGCATATACTGAAGCTATAGTTTAGAACCCTGTAATAAGGATATCTTCCATAGTGAGTTCTAGAGTGATGCACCAAGAAGAGAGTACCGTCACTACATCCAGTCACTCACTAGTCCATACTTGTAAAAATGCCCATTCTTTAATGCTTTCCTTGTACCTATGTTTGTCCTGTATCACTGTGCCTTTTTTGTTTGCTGAAATCCGTAGTTTTGGATAAAAACTGTTATAATCGTAATCCACTGTTTCCAAATGAAGTAAAAAGTTTATGACTTCAAGCAGGCACTATAACACGATGCTTTTATCAATATCCATTATTTAACCTGTTGGATTTACCCTAGGATAGGGGGCGCCACAGCGCATTTTGGAAAAAAATCGTTCCCATTTTCAACGGCCTACTAATCAAATTCAGAAGCTAAGACATGCATATACTTATTTTATATGGATAGAAAACACCCTAAATTTTCTAAAACTGTTTGAATGGTGTCTGTGAGTATAACAGAACTCGTATGGCAGTCAAAACCCCGAGACCGATTGAACCAGGAAGTGGAAATCTGAATTGTGGACTCGACTTCACAGCCTTACCTATAAATCACAACGTAAAAAAATGAAAATTGAGCACTTTCCAGTGCTTCCACTAGATGTCCCCAGTCTTTACAAAGTGTTTTGAGGGTTCTGCGGTAGAAACTCAGTGAAAGAGACGATGTGGCAATTGGTCAGAGTAGTAGGGCCATGAGCATTGTGACGTCGGCGGCCGTGTCTGCCCCCACCTTTGGAAGCCTTTTGAAACACAATGACATCGTCCCACTCGAATCTGATTGGCTCTCTTGTTGAAACAGGCCCTGACGATTACTTGATACAACGTTTGACATGTTTGAACGACCCTAACTTACCGTAAACAGTCATTTTGCGTTAGACAGGTGCCGCGCACGGAACAACATTTGATTACAGCCTTAGGACGCGCTAACGACAGGAAGCTAATGGAACATAAAGCATGGACTTTTTCGACCGAAAATACATTTGTCATGGACCTGGGACATCGGGAAGTGTTTTCTGATGAAGACAACTAAAGGTGAGGGATTATTGGCGATATTATACAATATCAGATGTTACTTGCTCAAATGTTCAAAGATGGCGCCGAGCTAGGTTTTCGAGCTCAATTTCTGGGTATCGCATCCCATTTGATCTCAAAGTGTGATTACCCTGTAAAGTTAATTTAAAATCTGTTTTGACAGGTGTTTTCAAGAGATATTCATCTATAAATCTTAGATTGACAATATATATTAAAAAAATCGTTTTCGAATAGTAATTTATAAAATTGTAGCACTGTTTCCCGGGACGCATTATATGGGAAAATAGTTAGTCAACCTCAGGTGCCGATGTAAAATGCTGTTTTTATATAGAAATATGACCTTTATTGAATAAAAGATTGCATGCTGTGTGTAACATGATGTCCTAGGTGTGTCATCTGATGAAGTTTGTAAAAGGTTAGTGCTGCATTTAGCTGTTTTTTGGTTATATGTGATGGGTGTGCTTGCTCGGAAAATTCATATGATGCGACTTTTACAATGTACTCCTCTAACATAATCTAATATTGTGCTTTTCCTGTAAAACCTTTTTGAAATCGGACAACGAGGGTCGATTCAAGAGAGGTGTATCTATAAAACGATATGAGACAGCCCTATATTTAAAAAAAAAAAAAAATATTGAATTTCGTTATGCTAATGTCGCTAGGAGTTTTCGCTGGAAAATGATCCCGCTAACGGGATGGTAGGCTGAAGAAGTTTGGCGTACTGTGTAGCTGTGCTTATCCTGATTGTTATAGCGTTGTCAGTTGGACTGGAAATCCATAGTTTCATAAAACATTTAATTCTAGGCTTCCCCTGCCAAAACAAACAAAAAAAATTAAAAATGTAAATAAATCAGCCGTGCAATGACGGGCTGCCCCCTCACCGTTAACAAACAACGTCTCCTTTGGCAGAGGTCACGTAAAATTCTACTTTAATAAACTATGGATTTCAGCATACAAAGTCACAATTACACAGGACAAACAGGTACAAGAGTTTAAGAATGGACATTGTGTCGCCTGATAGGGACTTGATGTAGTCGGAGGTACAGTCCCCACACTCATCACAACTCCATTGACAAAGCTAACATATACAGTATAAAGCCATCATATACAGTAGGTAACAAAGCCTTAATACTTACCCAGCTGAGAAGCCAGTATTTCTACAGATAAACAGATGCATATAGTCAATTAGACACATCAGTGGTGTCCAAGGGGGAATCAACATGTGTTTTGTATTAGCTACCTCTCTAGTCTACACTGTAAAAATAAAAAGGTTCCTGTAGGATCTTTTAGGATATTGTAAGGTTAAAAAAAATTACCTTAAGGTTCATTTAAGAACACACATATATACACACACACACGTTTGTTTTTTAACCTTTGTAGACTTAAGGGGTACTTTGAAGAACCTTTTCAAATGAGGGGTTCGTTTTGGAAACAGTAAGTGAGTAAAGGGCACTCGTTCATATTCAAATTGAGAACGTTTGCATTATGGGTCAGCTAGGACTCAGGTATGGAGTTACCATGCATTATGGGTCAGCTAGGACTCAGGTATGGAGTTACCATACATTATGGGTCAGCTAGGACTCAGGTATGGTGTTACCATGCATTATGGGTCAGCTAGGACTCAGGTATGGAGTTACCATACATTATGGGTCAGCTAGGACTCAGGTATGGAGTTACCATACATTATGGGTCAGCTAGGACTCAGGTATGGCGTTACCATACATTATGGGTCAGCTAGGACTCAGGTATGGAGTTACCATACATTATGGGTCAGCTAGGACTCAGGTATGGAGTTACCTTAGTTTTTTAATCATTATTACATGAACTAAGAAAGTTGCTACTATATACCCTTTTGTTTTATGTTTAAATCTGATACTTTGTTTTTATCATGGACTCTGTATCCTATGAAATTACCTGTTTTGGAAACGTGGAGCCTGTGTCTGGCAAATACATTTGTTTGTTGTTACACTATACTGCCCTACCAAGCAAAAGGCAGTAACTGCTCATGGTGTGGAACTGACAAAAATGGCTTTTATTTACCTTGGTTTCACAGTAACTTTATGCAGTTACTGCTAACATGACCCCAATATTCTCCTAAACACAATGGAGGCAGGATACTTGTCCACATGATTAAGCATGTATTTAATGATTCAAAAATTACGTTAACTAATTCGACCAAATTAGCAGTTGCTGCCTTTTTGCTTGGTAGAGCAGAATAGGAGCGTTGGATTCCCTGTTTTGTGGTTACTTTGGAAGCGCGTCTGACGGCGACATCACATGACTGGATTACGAATTGCCTTTAAATTTGAAAACAACGTCGCTGAATGGAACGCTGACGACCGGAGGTAAAGAGTCGAACATTTCATCTGACCAAAGTAAAACTAGTGTAACTCCTCAACTGTAAATGGATGTTCCCAGTGACAGTGTTAGAAGTGACTGATGCTATTGAAGCTCTGTGACTGTTTGATTTGAGCTATTCACTGTGAATAGAGGGGAGAGGATTGTGGTTGTTCTTCCGTTTTGGCTCTGCTCTATATGTTGGATGAATTCGTGGAACTTGTAAGCTTGGAATCGTGCGTGTCTTTTGTTGTTGGATTTGCGCGCTGAGTCGAGAAATCATTGTGGAGCGGCGAAAAGCAGACTGTTACGGATACAGTTATCCTGTAGGTATCCTGTATGTATCCTGTGTGTGTTTTCGTTTCTCTCCCCTTCTCCCCTCACAGGTGAATCACTCCCCAATCACTCATCAGTCCCCAAACAGAAGACACCTGTTCCTTTTCCCTCAACCAATCACATCCCTTTCCCTTGGTTTAAAAACCCAGTCAGTTGTTTTCTCCCCAGATCAATCTTTGTGTTCATTCTCTCAATCTCTCTGTGTCCCTCTCGCTATATTGATCTCTTTTGTTTTTGCAACTACATGTCACATTTGTCCGGTAATCCTGTGAGTATTGTTTTGTTGTTTGACTGTTTGGTTAGTTAGAACTGGGCGGACCACCCACTGTATTTTTGGTTAGTTAGCTAACTGTTCTTGAAATAGGCTAGTCTAGTTTAGGGGTGTTTTTGGCTTATTGTTTCTTTGCTTGGGTCCAGCTCAGCCCCTTTTCTCACATCCCTTTACCGTGTGTTTAAAATAAACCTTTTGAGTTTGACGGTAGTATACATTCACTACTGTAAGTCGCTCTGGATAAGAGCGTCTGCTAAATGACTAAAATGTAAATGTAATGGGCAGGGACTCTGCTGTCCTAGCTTCAGGGGGAAGCTGGTTCCACCATTGGGGTGCCAGGACAGAGAAGGACTGGGATGGGAGGGCCAATAGACCAGATGTGGCAGAATGAAGTGCTTGGGTGTAGGGTTTGAGAATAGCTTGACGGTAGGGAAGGGCAAATCCTCTTGCTGCTATGTAGGTAAGCACCCTGGTCTTCTAGAGGATGCGAGCTTCAACTGGAAGCCAGTGGAGTGTGCTGATGAGCAGGGTGACATGGGAGAACTTGGGAAGGTTGTAAACCAGGTGGGCTGCAGCGTTCTGGTTTAGTTGCAGGGGTTTGATGGCAAGAGCAGAGAGCCCAGCCAACAGCGAGTTGTAGTAGTCCAGGGAGATGACAAGTGCCTAGATTAGGACCAGCGGCACTTCCTGTGTGAGGTAGGGTCGTACGGATGTTGTAGAGCATGAACCTGCAGCAGCAAGTCACTGCTTTGATGTTTGCAGAGAACGACTGTTGTCCAGGATCACGTTTAGGTTCTTTGCACTCTGGGAGGGCGACACTGACGTTGTCAACCGTGATGGAGAAGAGTGAGGGTATTATGGAACCAAGTGACTTGGTGTATAGAGAGAAGAGGAGAGGGCCTAGAACCGAGCCCTGGGGGACACCAGTAGTGAGAGAACGTGGTGCAGACCCAGATCCTCTCTACTGATGGTTTCCAGTGTCAAAGGTAGTGGATAGATCTAGGAGGATGAGAACAGATGAGTCTGCTTTGGCAGTGCGGAGAGCCTCTGACACAGAAGAGCAGTCTCGGTTGAGTCACCAGTCTTGAAGCCTGACTGATTAAGGTCAAGTCGTTCTGAGAGAGAAAGTTGATCAAAGACGGCACATTCAATTGTTTTGTAAAGAAAATAAAAGGGATAAAAGGTCTATAGATTTTGACGTCAGATGAGTTGAGTGTTGATTTCTCAACAGTTTCCTGTGTGTATCAAGAATGGTCCACCGCCCAAAGGAGATCCAGCCAACTTGACACAACTGTGGAAAGCATTGGAGTCAACATGGGCCAGTATCCCTGTGGAACGCTTTTGACACCTTGTAGAGTCCATGCCCCGACAAATTGAGGCCGTTTCAAGGGCAAAAAGGGTTGCAACTCAATATTAGGACGGTGTTCCTAATGTTTCGTAACCTAGCGCATGTCAGACTTGATCTGGAAGAAGTGGACCAAAGATAATCTTACTGAGTTGCAAGAGACAGACATTGACAAGAAAGAGTAGAAACTTTGTCTGGGGACATGGTTCTCATCGGGATGACTCTGGTCTTTGTGCGAAGTGTTGATGGGTTAAAGGTACTGAACTGTCTGTTCAAGCAGTTGGCACACAGTTAGGACACTCATCGCTACCACACAAGACAAGCAGCAGAGGTCTCTTCACAGTCCCCAGGTCCAGAACACCTTACGGCATAACGAGGACTGTGAAGAGACAGACTTTATATATTTTGTATTGTATTATGTAGTGTTATAGTATTTATTTTATTGTTTTGTTTCCTGTTTGGACCCCAGGAAGAGAAGCCGTTGCCTAAATACTAAACTTGTGGCTTATGGGGGCAAGTCACACAAACCACCCAGACTCCAGAGGGCTGGTTATGCAAATGCAGGTGAGAACTCAGACCACCACAGGTTGAAGGCCCTTCACCAAGTTATAACATTTGTTTGTTACACGATCGGAGCTTTGGATTCCCTGTTTTGTGGTTACTTTAAAAGCGTGTCTGACGTCGGAATCGCAAACCTGTGGCCTCATGGTAAGTTTTGAATTGGATTAGGAATTGCCTTTATAAAATGGTTCACATTATTCTTTCAAAGTGATGATCTGGGACTCCTTGTCTCATATCACAAATCCTAATTGAGTTCCACGCACCTAAACGAATCCAGCGTACCTCTGAGACAACTTCTCCAATGAAGATATTCTACCCTACCACCACTTCTTAATTTCAGTCATTAAATGTGACTGGTCCATCAGTGATCCAGGTGTATCAGAGACTACCTCTCTCTAGTCTAGTGGTCCTCTACAGCCTCAACACATCCTGTTCTAGAACATTATTCTAGGGTCTGAAGACACTGGGATATGAAGGACACTACTTACCCAGTTGACTTTTGAGGTCCTTTTCAACCTTAGCTGTAGACATAGATAATAAGATAGAAGTCAGGAAACGTTAATGTGAACAACATTATGTGTGTTCTACTTCACTAGAAGTTACATCTATTGAAGAGACATTTGGTTTAAATGTTAGTAAAGTGAATATCTGAAGACAATACTTTCTATTCTGGGCCCCAGAGGTCCTCTGTAAACATGTAGAATAGATGGAAGATAGTGAGAACATCATTAACATGAACACTAGAAGATGTAGTCTCTCTCTGGGACTCCTTGTCTCATATCACAAACCCTAATTGAGTTCCACCACCTAAATGAGTCCAGCATACCTCTGTGAGACAACTTCTACAATGAAGATATTCCTACCACCACTTCTTAATTTAATTAAATAAATGTGACTGGTCCATCAGTGATCCAGGTGTATCAGAGACTACCTCTCTCTAGTCTAGTGGTCCTCTACAGCCTCAACACATCCTGTTCTAGAACATCAACATTAATGTGACTGGTCCATCAGTGATCCAGGTGTATCAGAGACTACCCACTGGGCACACTACGTCATTTCAATGTTGATAACAGGTTAATATTAGATTGAGACGCTGAGCAATGAGATTACAACCGACAGTATATACACCCACTCAAAGACGGCAATAAGTGATTTACATTTCCAATGTGTTTTCCCTATGCTTTAAAACCATCTAAAAGCACAACCAAATTCCAGTGGAAAAACAATGTTTGATATTTGGTTTTGTTGTCACCCAAATGTGTATCACTGCGCTTTGAACTAATTTAAAGCACAGCAAAGTTCAACTGGGAATACAATGTCAGATATGTTTATTTATATAACAGATTAATGTGAATATCCCTGTGCTTCATCTAATAGCAGAATCACATGACCTGGACTGTAGTTCAAATTAAAACATCTAAAATGGTTGACAATTCTAGTGGTTCTAATAATGTTATCAAAGGGAATATCTGAAGACACTACTTACCTAGCTTCCCATTGTGGTCATCTGTAAAAATGCAGAGTAGATGGAAGACAATGAGAACGTCATTAAAATGAACACTAGAAGATGTAGTTGTCACGGCTGTTTGAAGGAGCGGACCAAAATGCAGCGTGTTTGTAGTTCCACATATTTATTAAACGTGAAACTGCAATACACTTAAATACTTGAAAACAACAAACCGTGGCAGAGAGGACAACACACTACTCAAAAGAGAATAACCCACAAACAACAATGAGGAAAAACACCTACTTAAATATGATCTCTAATCAGAGGCAATGAGGATCAGCTGCCTCCAGTTAGAGATCAACCCCAAACAATCCCAACATAGAAATAGAAAACATAGAACAACCCAAAACACAACCTGTCAAGCCCTGCCCTACTATACTATAGAAAATGACATCTTACTAGGGTCAGGACGTGACAGTAGTTTCTCTCTGGGACTCCTTGTCTCATATCAATGTTCCAACATCAGAAGGAGCATCTTCAGTGAGCTCAAAATTACCTTCTTTAAAGTGTTTTCCTAATTAAAATTGTTAAATTAAAGAAAATTGTACTTTTGTGGTTCTAGTGATGTTAGTAAAGTGATGATCTGAAGACAGTACTTACTATTCTGCACCCAGAGGTCAACTGTAAATATGTAGAGTAGATGGAAGACAGTGAGAACATCATTAACATGAACACTAGAAGATGTAGTCTCTCTCTGGGACTCCTTGGTCGGGATTCAATCCAATGTGCAGTATACCGCAGGGCACATCACAGCTGACAAAATACTTTTTAAAGGCATTTTCCACTGGCATTCGCGGAGATCGCATTCATGGTTAACACTGCACATGTCAACTCAAGCCTAAAATTATTTAAAATTATCTTAAAGGTCTGTTATAGTGTGCTGTGTTATAATGCGCCCTGCAGTGAATCCCGGACCTTGTCTCATACCACTGTTCCAACAGAAGGAACACCTATGGCCAATCAGAAGTTGGCCATAGCCAATAACAAAAGGTGATGGCACAAAAGGCACTGTTGATTTGGTAAAAAGCTGAGGGAGGGTCTTTAAAAATAATATCACTCTCAAATGCAAGGACTGACCATCTATGATACTGTATCAACATTATAGTTTTAAATATGTATGGAGGCTGTACAGAGTTTGCTTACATTTACTTTGTTTACAATCAGTGAGATTAAACAAGGTTATATTTTGGGTTCTGATGGGGTACAACAGTTAAACTAATCTCTTTAATCATGAATAAGTTATATTCTCCAAGATTCAATGGGTACAAAATGTATTTATAACAACAACAAAATGGATGTAGCAACTACCGATTGCCACTGTGCTGAAAAAAATACAGAATGGTTTACATAAATCTAGTAAAGTGATGATCTGAAGACACGACTTACCTCTCTCCTTCTTGAGGTCATCTGTAAACATGTAGAGTAGATGGAAGACAGTGAGAACATCATTAACATGAACATTAGAAGATGTAGTCTCTCTCTGGGACTCCTTGTCTTATATCAATGTTCCAACATCAGATAAAAGTCAGGGAACATTAATATGCACAACATGTGTTTTCTACTTCACTAGAAGTTACATCTATAGAAGAGACATTGGTTTATATAATGTTATCAATGTGATGATCTGAAGACACAACTTACCTCTCTCCTTCCTGAGGACCTCTGTAAACATGTAGAGTAGATGGGAGACAGTGAGAACATCATTAACATGAACACTAGAAGATGTAGTCTCTCTCTGGGACTCCTTATCTCATATCACTTCTCTGACGTCACAAATCCTAATTGAGTTCCACCACCTAAATGAGTCCAGCGTATCTCTGTGAGACAACTTCTCCAGTAAAGATATTCTACCCTACCACCACTTCTTAATTTAATTATATAAATGTGCCTGGTCCATCAGTGATCCAGGTGTATCAGAGACTACCTCTCTCTAGTCTAGTGGTCCTCTACAGCCTCAACACATCCTGTTCTATGAAATCATTCCAATTTCAGAAGGAACATCTTTAATGTGCTCCAAAAACAAAATGGTTGACATAATTGTAGCAAAGTGATGATCTGAAGACACTACTTACCCCCCTCCTTTGATTGGTCAGCTGTAAATATGTAGAGTAGATGGAAGACAGTGACATCATTAACATGTAAATTAGAAGCTGTAGTCTGTTTAGTGAATCTTTACACTCATGTGTGTAATCTTTGTTAAGGACAATTAAACCACTACTTACCCCGCTGCAGTTTGAGTTGATCTATTATCACACCTGCAGATGAAAAATAAAAATCAGTCATCAGTGTTAACATGTTAATCACCTGCAGGTGTCGTATATTATCCTGTATCCATAGAATACAACCACTGTGAATGTGTTGAGGTTGAAAAAAGCATTGCAGACATTTATTTCTAACAATGAAACATTCATATCATCTCTCCATTACCTTTCTTATTATGTATGCAGCAGATAGCCAGAGATAAACCAATCACAGTGACGCCTCCCAGACAGCATAACACAATGAAGGCCATTCTCAATGGGGTTGCGTAATCAAATAACTCACCTAAAACACACATCAACAACAGGGTTTGGTACTAATACTACCACACATCATTACACATCAACAACAGGGTTTGGTACTAATACTACCACACATCATAACACATCAACAACAGGGCCTGGTACTAATACTACCACACATCAACAACAGGGTTTGGTACTAATACTACCACACATCATTACATATCAACAACAGGGTTTGGTACTAATACTACCACACATCATTACACATCAACAACAGGGTTTGGTACTAATACTACCACACATCAACAACAGGGGTTGGTACTAATACTACCACACATCAACAACAGGGTTTGGTACTAATACTACCACACACATCATTACACATCAGCAACAGGGTTTGGTACTAATACTACCACACACATCATTACATATCAACAACAGGGTTTGGTACTAATACTACCACATATCAACAACAGGGTTTGGTACTAATACTACCACACACATCATTACACATCAACAACAGGGTTTGGTACTAATACTACCACACACATCATTACATATCAACAACAGGGTTTGGTACTAATACTACCACACATCAACAACAGGGTTTGGTACTAATACTACTACACATCATTACACACCAACAACAGGGTTTGGTACTAATACTACCACACATCATTACACATCAACAACAGGGTTTGGTACTAATATTATCACACATCATTACACATCAACAACAGGGTTTGGTATTAATACTACCACACATCATTACACATCAACAACAGGGTTTGGTATTAATACTACCACACATCAACAGCAGGGTTTGGTACTAATACTACCACACATCATTACACATCAACAACAGGGTTTGGTATTAATACTACCACACATATCAACAACAGGGTTTGGTACTAATACTACCACACATCATTACACTTCAACAACAGGGTTTGGTACTAATACTACCACACATCATTACACATCAACAACAGGGTTTGGTACTAATACTACCACACATCATTACACATCAACAACAGGGTTTGGTACTAATACTAACACACATCATTACACATCAACAACAGGGTTTGGTACTAATACTACCACACATCATTACACATCAATAACAGGGTTTGGTACTAATACTACCACACACATCATTACACATCAACAACAGGGTTTGGTACTAATACTACCACACATCAACAACAGGGTCTGGTACTAATACTACCACTCAGCAGTGGAGTGTATCATAATAAACAGTAATCTTTTGTATTGTTGTCTCAAAGCCTTTGGTTAAAACATATACTGGACATTAACACATCAATATCTCTAGTGTTTCATGTCTAAATAATATTATGTTGTTACTCACTAGGGAGGTGAACCTCTGTCTCTATCTTCTCATTGATCCGGCTCTGTTGGACTCTGCAGGTAAAGCGGTTGGTGTCAGTCTCCTGGACAATGACATGTTGTTTCACTGTGTAGAATCCCTTGAAGTCTCTGTGTGTTTCAGGAGGTCCAGCAGAGAGATGGACTCCTTCACTGTCCAGCCACAGCAGCTCAGGCTGAGGGTGCCAGCCTTCTGATTCACACAGCAGACCCATCCCTCCCTCTCTGTGTCCCTCAATGGACACCACTGGCTTGGATCCTACAGCTACAGACACACAGATAGACTGGATGTTACCTGGTGACAGGCTGTGAACAAATAGACACATACTGTATCCAGTAATATGAAGGAAAGAGGTGATGTCATTGTACTGTAGTTAGATTATTACATTAACATGAAAATAAACCTCACCTTTAATGAGGACTTGAATAGTGAAATCATCATACCAGCTTTTTGCCTTAATAAAACATTTGTAACGTCCCTCATCAGTGCCTTGTACCCTGGTCAGTTTTAAAGAGGTGTTTCCCCTCCACAGTTCCTCTTTAAACAGTGAAGTTCTTCCAATGTAGGAGGGAATCTGATCATCTCGTATGATTCTGTGGTTTTGGTAGCGATAAACACGACCGTCTAAGAAGTCGAGGTTCAGCCAGTCCACTGTCATGTCCTCAGCACTGATGTTGGGTTTGAGGTAACAGGGCAGAATGATGTCATCACCAGCCACAGCAGCAATGACATCAGTTGGACCAAGAACCTCAAACTTCTCTGAAGAGAAAAGACGGAGTAACAGTTTAAAGTGTTCTCCTCTGTCATCTGCACTGAACTGAAATACACTGTAGTATATATAGTAGTACTATACTCTGTAGTATATATAGTAGTACTATACTACTATACACTGTAGTGTATATATAGTAGTACTATACTACTATACACTGTAGTATATATATATATAGCAGTACTATACACTGGAGTATCTATCATAGCCCTAGACACTGTAGTATATATAGTAGTACTGTACACTGTAGTGTATATATAGTAGTACTATACTACTATACACTGTAGTATATATAGTAGTACTATACTACTATGCACTGTAGTATATATCGTAGTACTATACTACTATACACTGTAGTATATATAGTAGCACTATACTACTATACACTGTAGTATATATAGTAGCACTATACTACTATACACTGTAGTATATATATGGTAGTACTATACTACTATACACTTTAGTATATATAGTAGTACTATACACTGTAGTATATATAGTAGTACTATACTACTATACACTGTAGTATATATCATAGTCCTAGACACTGTAGTATATATAGTAGTACTGTAAACTGTAGTATATATAGTACTACTATACTACTATGCACTGTAGTATATATCGTTGTACTATACTACTATACACTGTAGTATATATAGTAGTACTATACTACTATACACTGTAGTATATATCATAGTACTATACACTGTTGTATATATAGTAGTACTATACTACTATATACTGTAGTATATATCGTAGTACTATACACTGTAGTATATATAGTAGTACTATACTACTATACACTGTAGTTTATATCGTGGACCCTTTAGTATATATAGTAGTACTATACTACTATAAACTGTAGTATATATCATAGTACTAGACACTGTAGTATATATAGTAGTACTATACTATATATCGTAGTACTGTACTACTGTACTCTACTACTATACACTGTAGTATATATCGTAGTACTATACACTGTAGTGTATATAGTAGTACTATACTACTGTACACTGTAGTGTATATATAGTAGTACTATACTACTGTACACTGTAGTGTATATATAGTAGTACTATACTACTATACACTGTAGTATATATTGTAGTACTATACTACTATACGATGTAGTATATATAGTAGTACTATACGACTATAAACTGTAGTATATATCATAGTACTAGACACTGTAGTATATATAGTAGTACTATACTATATATCGTAGTAATGTAGTACTGTACTCTACTACTATACACTGTAGTATATATAGTGGTACTATACTACTGTACACTGTAGTGTATATATAGTAGTACTATACTACTATACACTGTAGTATATATTGTAGTACTATACTACTATACGCTGTAATATATATTGTAGTACTACACTACTATACACTGTAGTGTGTATATATATAGTAGTACTAGACACTGTAGTGTGTGTATATATATAGTACTAGACACTGTAGTGTGTATATATAGTAGTACTAGACACTGTAGTGTATATATAGTAGTACTAGACACTGTAGTGTATATATAGTAGTACTAGACACTGTAGTATATATAGTAGTCCTATACACAGTAGTATATGTAGTAGTCCTATACACTGTAGTATATATAGTAGTCCTATACACTGTAGTGTATATATAGTAGTACATTACTACTATACACTGTAGTATATATAGTAGTACTATACACTGTAGTATATATAGTAGTACTTTACATTGTAATATATATAGTAGTACTATAGGGTGGATGTCTACAGAAGAGTTGCATTCACCTTTAGTTGAGTTTTTACATCAGTGCAGAGGAAGGAAAGGAGACTAGGAGAGGAAATCACCTCAGGCCAGACACCCTAAAGGGATCTCCACAGTTTACCCAACGGAGCCGACGGACAAAAGTACGTAGAACTATGTAGACAGAGAAGCAAAAGGACCTCCGTCGGCTCCGTTTGTTTAGGTTGTGTAGAACCCTTAAGACCACAATAGTGACTAAAGACACAATGAGATCATATTAATCACACACACAGAGGTATTAAAGGCAGTGAGATATTAAATGTGTATTCTACTGTACCAGAGCCTGCTGTGTGTAGGAGATGTAGAAGAATCACACACAGACAGTCTAGTTGAGTCACCTTCATTCCTGAAGAAGACAATTACATTCATCATAAAGAGAAAGACTAACATAACTTGAAACCAGGAAAGCAATACTGTAGCATTAATTCTACAATAACAATGGATAACATAGTATAAGACATTTCAAAAGACAACTAGCTGATACATTTACCTGGTTGAATCAGTGCTATTGAGGCACTGCAGCCTTGTCTGATAAATGTACTGATGTTCTGTGATCAAATTATTGTGATGTGATCAAACTACCTTCTTATTCTTTCTATTCCTTGGAACAAGAACCTGTTCAACTGCATAGCTGCACACAACTGTTGCATAGTGAGCTCAGAATCAGATAACATGGGTGTGAACTGTGGGGGTGAAATTTGGTTGTAGTTTCCGAGCCTGGCTGATGTCAGGACCATGTGACACAGCGAGAGAAGCGGTGTCCCACTGGTCTGGGAACCCTGTTGTAATAATTCAATATTCTAGTTGTCTCAGAGAGCGGAAGCATTGATTAGTTCTTTCAACAACAAAAATAAATTCCCCTTTGGGGTTGTGATTGGTGTAGGGTGAAGTAGCCCATAGACGCTGATCTTGGGTCAGTTTTTTATTTCCCCCACTAATGATTAAGGTTGCGATACAGGGAGAGGAAGCTGATCCTAGATCTGTAGATAGATTAAACGTCACCCCGGAGCATTTTGATTTGAAAACAAACAGTTGTAAAAGCAAGGGGGCGGTGCTCGGGGGCTGTGTGTGGCTGTGTGTGTGGGTGTTTGAGTGAGAGAGACACAGAGGAGAGCCAACCTGTAAAAGCACAGCCCCCTTCATTATGGACACGTCATGCTGACAGCATCAAAGCGTTTTCCCAGAGTATGGTTGAGTTCTTAATCAACTACATCACAGGTGTTGCGTTGCATCTCTGATACTCACAGAAGCAGTTAAGAATTTGATCTTAACTGACTTGCCTAGTTAAATAAAGGTTAAATAAAAACATAAAAATAATAAAAGAAGCGTAGGACTATCTTCTCAAGAAATCTTGAGTTCACTTCACTGGCCTAGGCCTACTCCTACCTATCTTCAAGGCTAGGCCATCTCTGTGACTGTCTTGGTGGTATGAGACACAACGACGTACTAGGACTAGGCAAGACCATACCCTGGCCTATGAATGCATCCTAAATGGCACCTTATTCCCTATATAGTGGGCTACTTTGAATAGAGCCCTATGGGTCCTGGTCAAAACAAATACACTATACAGGGAATATGTTGCCATTTAGGATGCAGCCTTGCAGTCAGAAGAGGGAGGAGGAAGTGAAAAGTTTCTCTGGCGCGGTGCACACTCCGTACTTGGCTGGTTAGCTTTCATTGGTTACAGTTCAGTGTGTGTGGACTATGTGGAGCCCAACAGGAAATAGACAGGTTGCTTCAGTAGCCAACCACAGCTGAAAACAGAAACATTAGGAAGGAAATACTGACCCAGAAGAAACAGATGAGATTTAAAAAAGAAAGAAGACATGATAAAAGTGTTAACATAAAAATATTAGACATGAAAAAAAATGATAACCAAGTGTTCAGAGATCCCAATTAGACATGATAATAAGTGTTGAGAGATCACAATTAGACATGAAGACATGATAACTAAGTGTTGAGAGATCACTATTAGACATGACAACTAAGTGTTGAGAGATCACTATTAGACATGATAACTAAGTGTTGAAGATGATATGCCATCCCATCTGGTTTGCGCTTAGTGGGACTATCATTTGTTTTTCAACACAACAATGACCCAACACACCTCCAGGTTGTGTAAGGGCTATTTTACCAAGGAGGCAAGTGATGGAGTGCTGGCCTTCACAATCACCTGACCTCAACCCAATTGAGATGGATGAGTCGGATCGCAGAGTGAAGGAAAAGCAGCCAACAAGTGCTCAGCATATGTGGGAACTCCTTCAAGACTGTTGAAAAAGCATTCCAGGTGAAGCTGGTTGAGAGAATGGCAAGAGTCTGCAAAGCTGTCGTCAAAGCAAAGAGTGGCTACTTTGAAGAACCTCAAATACAAAATATACTTAGATTTGTTTGTCACAAAAGTAGCCGTGTTGAATAGATCAAATCGCAGCGGGAATGTGAATACTCATACTTTTAATAAACTCAAGTAAGGCATCCACAGGAAAAACAATAAACACGACAGCAACAGCTTTGCAGGCTAACAAACGCAGTGAAAAACCAACTACCCACAACCCCAAAGAAAAACACACACTACTATATAGGACTCCCAATCAAAGGCAACTCAACACACCTGCCTTCAATTGGGAGTCCAATCACCAACACAACACTTAACACACACAAAAACCCTGCCACGTCCTGACCAAAACTAATACAATTGCTCCCTCTGCTGGTCAGGACGTGACATTGTTTAACACTTTTTTGGTTACTACATGATTCCATATGTGTTATTTCATAGTTCTGATGCCTTCACTATTATTCTACAATATAGAAAATAGCAAAAATAAAGAAAAACCATTGAATGAGTAGGTGTGTGCAAACTTTGGACTGGTACTAAATATATATATTATTTTTTGTAGAAACTCAGTCAGTGTAACGTCCGTCGTCAAAGGTAGACCAAGGCGCAGCGTGAGTTGGGCTCATCTTTCTTATTTATTTAAAGAAAGACACTGAACAAAATAAACAAACAAACAGACGACGACGAAACAGTCCCATCAGGTACACACACTAAACAGGAATCATTCACCCACGAAACCCAAAGGAAAAACAGGCTGCCTAAATATGACTCCCAATCAGCAACAACGATGTACAGCTGTTCCTGATTGGGAGCCATACCCAGCCGAAACAAAGCAATCCCAAACATAGAAAAACAGAACATAGAACGCCCACCCATGTCACACCCTGGCCTAACCAAAAATAGAGAACAAAAAAACCTCTCTATGGCCAGGGCGTTACAGTCGGTGTCACAAATATCTTCGTCTTCCGACGATAATGCGAAATCGTCATCGGAAAAGGTAGACCAATACGCAGCAGGTGTGCAGTTGTTCATTTTGAACATTTAATTAAATCAACACGAATACAAAACAAAAAACAAGAAAACGAACGATAAACTGACAGTCCTGTTAGGCTTACTTACGCTAAACACGGAACAATCACCCACAAATAACAAACACACCCTAATATATGGGACTCTCAATCAAAGGCAGATAGACAACACCTGCCTTCAACTGAGAGTCCCAACCCCAATTAACCAAACATAGAACACACTCACCAGACTACACATAGAAATACATAAACATAGACCATCAACTAAAAACCCGGAAATACTAAATCAAACACCCATTAAACAAACACACCCCCCTGAACCACATAAAACAAATACCCTCTGCCACGTCCTGACCAAACTACAATACTAATTAACCCTTATACTGGCCAGGACGTGACAGTCGGGGTCTCAACCTCCTGTTGAGAGTTAGAATAATAGAATACACAAGTTGCAATTAACAAATGTGGTTGTGCATCAGCAGTCACTTATTTAGCCCATGCCAGCAAACATGTTTTAGATTGGTAATTAGTCTAGTGGCCAGCGATCTAAACTCATAGTGAGCATGGTTGAATTACCGACCGGGTGGAGCCCATTGATCAACAGTTATCATATTAAAAACTGCTAACATTTACCTTCACCCTGTGGCAAAATGTGTAGCATTGCATGATGACATCATGACATCAACATCAGTGGTATAATACACTATGGTAAACACAATAACATCAACATCAGTGGTATAATACACTATGGTAAACACAATGACATGACATTAACATCAATGGTATAATATGGTAAACACAATGACATCAACATTAGTGGGTATATATACACTATGGTAAACACAATGACATCATGACATCAACATCAGTGGTATAATACACTATGGTAAACACGATGACATCATGACATCAACATACACAAGGCTGCGGGGCCAGAAGGGTTACCAGGACGTGTGCTCCGGGCATGTGCTGACCAACTGGCAGATTTCTTCACTGACATTTTCAACATGTCCCTGATTGAGTCTGTAATGCCAACATGTTTCAAGCAGACCACCACTGTGCCCAAGAACACAAAGGCAACCTGCCTAAATGACTACAGACCCGTAGCACTCACGTCCGTAGCCATGTGGTGCTTTGAAAGGTTGGTAATGGCTCACATCAACACCATTATCCCAGAAACCCTAGACCCACTCCAATTTGCATACCGCCCAAACAGATCCACAGATGATGCAATCTCTATTGCACTCCACACTGCCCTTTACCAGCTGGACAAAAGGAACACTTATGTGAGAATGCTATTCATTGACTACAGCTCAGCGTTCAACACATATTACCCTCAAAGCTCATCACTAAGCTAAGGATCCTGGGACTAAACATCTCCCTCTGCAACTGGATCCTGGCCTTCCTAACGGGCCACCCATAGGTGGTGAGGGTAGGTAGCAACACATCTGCCACGCTGATCCTCAACACTGGAGCTCAGCTCCCCAGGGGTGCGTGCTCAGCCCCCTCCTGTACTCCCTGTTCACCCACGACTGCATGTCCAGGCACGACTCCAACACCATCATTACGTTTGCAGATGACACAACAGTGGTAGGCCTGATCACCAACAAGACAGCCTATAGGGAGGAGGTCAGAGACCTGGCCGGGTGGGGCCGGAATAACAACCTATCCCTCAACGTAACCAAGACTAAGGAGATGATTGTGGACTACAGGAAAAGGAGGACCGAGCACGCCCCCATTCTCATCGACGGTACTGTAGTGGAGCCGACAGAGATGGCCGCCTCGCTTCGCGTTCTCAGGAAACTATGCAGTATTTAGTTTTTTATGGATTATTTCTTACATTGTTACCCCAGGAAATCTTAAGTTTTATTACATACAGCCGGGAGGAACTATTGGATATAAGAGCAACGTTAACTTACGACCAGGAATACGACTTTCCCGAAGCAGATCCTCTGTTTGGTCCACCACCCAGGACAATGGATCGGATCCCAGCCGGTGACCCAAAACAACGGCAATGTCCAGTCTCTTGACAACAAGGTAGACAAAATCCGAGCAAGGGTTGCCTTCCAGAGAGACATCAGAGATTGTAACGTTCTTTGTTTCACGTAAACGTGGCTCACTCGAGACACGCTATCGGAGTCGGTGCAGCCACCTGGTTTCTTCACTCATCGCGTAGACAGAAACAAACATCTCTCTGGTAATAAGAAGGGCGGGGGGTATGCCTTATGATTAACGAGACGTGGTGTGATCCTAACAACATACAGGAACTCAAGTCCTTTTGCTCACCTGACCTAGAATTCCTTACAATCAAATGTCGACCGCATTATCTACCAAGAGAATTCTCTTCGATTATAATCACAGACGTATATATATCCCCCCCAAGCAGACACATCGATGGTCCTGAATGAACTTCATTGGACTCTATGTAAACTGGAAACCACATATCCTAAGGCTGTATTCATTGTAACTGGGGATTTTATCGAGGCTAATCTGAAAACAAGACTCCCTAAATTTTATCAGCATATCGAATGCGCTACCCGGGCGGAAAAAATCCTGGACCATTGTTACTCTAACTTCCGCGACGCATACAAAGCCCTGCCCCGCCCTTCTTTCGGAAAATCTGACCACGACTCCCAGCCTATAGACAGAAACTAAAACAGGAAATGCCCGTGCTCAGGTCTGTTCAACGCTGGTCCAACCAATCTGATTCCACGCTTCAAGATTGCTTCGATCACGTGGACATGTTCCGCATAGCGTCGGACAATAACATTTATGAATACACTGATTCTGTGAGCGAGTTAATTAGCAAGTTCATCGGTGATGTTGATGGCAGCATTCGTGCAAAACTGAAAGTTCGAACCATTGCTTTTAATCAGGGCAAGGCGAGCGGAAACAAGACTGAATACAAACAGTGTAGCTACTCCCTCCGCAAGGCAATCGAACAAGCTAAGCGTCAGTACAGAGACAAAGTAGAGTCGCAATTCAATGGCTCAGACACGAGAGGTATGTGGCAGGGTCTACAGTCAATCACGGACTACAAAAAGAAAACCAGCCCCGTCGCGGACCACGATGTCCTGCTCCCAGACAAACTAAACAACTTCTTTGCTCGCTTTGAGGACAATACAGTGCCAACCACACGGCCCGCTACCAAAACCTGCGGGCTCTCCTTCACCACAACCAATGTGAGTAAAGCATTTAAACGTGTTAACCCTCGCAAGGCTGCCGGCCCAGATGGCATCCCGAGGGGCGTCCTCAGAGCATGTGCAGACCAGCTGGCTGGTGTCTTTACGGACATATTCAATCAATCCTTATCCCAGTCTGCTGTTCCCACATGCTTCAAGAGGGCCACCATTGTTCCAGTTCCCAAGAAAGCTAAGGTAACTGAGCTAAATGACTATATAAATGACGTAGCACTCACCTCCGTCATCATGAAGTGCTTTGAGAGACTAGTCAAGGATCATATCACCTCCACCCTACCTGACACCCTAGACCCACTACAATTTGCTTACCGCCCCAACAGGTTCACAGACGACGCAATCACAATCACACTGCACACTGCCCTATCCCATCTGAACAAGAGGAATACCTATGTAAGAATGCTGTTCATCAACTACAGCTCAGCATTTTACACCATAGTACCCTCCAAACTCGTCATTAAGCTTGAGACCCTAGGTCTCGACCCCGCCCTGTGCAACTGGGTCCTGGACTTCCTGACGGGCCGCCCCCAGGTGGTGAGGGTAGGAAACATCATCTCCACCCCGCTGATCCTCAACACTGGGGCCCCACAAGGGTGCATTCTCAGCCCTCTCCTGTACTCCCTGTTCACCCATGACTGCGTGGCCATGCACGTCTCCAACTCAATCATCAAGTTTGCAGACGACACTACAGTGGTAGGCTTGATTACCAACAATGACGAGATGGCCTACAGGGAGGAGGGGAGGGCCCTCGGAGTGTGGTGTCAGGAAAATAACCTCACACTCAACATCAACAAAACAAAGGAGATGATCATGGACTTCAGAAAACAGCAGAGGGAGCACCCCCCCTATCCACATCGACGGGACAGTAGTGGAGAAGGTGGAAAGTTTTAAGTTCCTCGGCGTACACATCACAGACAAACTGAAATGGTCCACCCACACAGACAGCATGGTGAAGAAGGCGCAACAGCGCCTCTTCAACCTCAGGAGGCTGAAGAAATTTGGCTTGTCACCAAAAACATTCACAAACTTTTACAGATGCACAATCGAGAGCATCCTGTCGGGCTGTATCACCGCCTGGTAACCGTAAGGCTCTCCAGAGGGTAGTAAGGTCTGCACAATGCATCACCGGGGGCAAACTACCTGCTCTCCAGGACACCTACACCACCCGATGTCACAGGAAGGCCAAAAAGATCATCAAGGACAAAAATTGGATGTAATAAATGTATCACTAATCACTTTAAACTATGCCACTTTTTATAATGTTTACATACCCTACACTACTCATCTCATATGTATATACTGTACTCTATACCATCTACTGCATCTTGCCTATGTCATTCGGCCATCGCTCATCCATATATATTTTTATGTACATATTCTTATTCATTCCTTTACACTTGTGTGTATAAGGTAGTTCTTGTGAAATTGTTAGATTACTTGTTAGATATTACTGCATGGTCTGAACTAGAAGCACAAGCATTTCGCTACACTCGCATTAACATCTGCTAACCATGTGTATGTGACAAATAACATTTGATTTGATTTGATTTTGAGCTTCAAGTTCCTTGATGTCTACATCAACAACAAACTAGAATGGTCCAAACACGCCAAGACAGTCGTGAAGAGGGCACAACAAAGCCTATTCCCCCTCAGGATACTAAAAAGTTTTTGCATGGGTCCTGTGATCCTTAAAAGGTTCTACAGCTGCAACATCAAGAGCATCCTGACTGGTTGCATCACTGCCTGGTACGGCAATTGCTTGGCCTCCGACAGCAAGGCACTACAGAGGGTTGTGCTTACGGTCCAGTACAACACCGGGGCTAAGCTGCCTGTCATCCAGGACCTCTACACCAGGCGGTGTCAGAGGAAAGCCCTAAAAATTGTCAAAGACCCCAGCCATCCCAGTCATAGACTGTTCTCTCTACTACAGCACGGCAAACGGTACCGGAGTGCCAAGTCTAGGACAAAAAGGCTTCTCAACAGTTTTTACCCCGAAGCAATAAGGTAACCAAATGGCTACCCGGACTATTTGCATTATGTGCCCCCCAATCCTCTTTTTACGCTGCTGCTACTCTCTGTTTATCATATATGCATAGTCACTTTAACTATACATTCATGTACATACTACCTCAATTGGTCTGACCAACCAGTGCTCTCGCACATTGGCTAACCAGGCAATCTGCATTGTGTCCCACCCACCATCCGCCAACCCCTCTTTTACGCTACTGCTACTCTCTGTTCATTATATATGCATAGTCACTTTAACCACATCTACATGTACATACTACCTCAATCAACCTGACTAACTGTCACACCCTGACCTGAGAGAGCCGTTTTTCTCTGTTTAGTTAGGTCAGGGTGTGATATGGGGTGGGCATTCTATGTATTGTATTTTTTTGTTTTGGGCCGAGTATGGTTCCTAATCAGAGGCAGCTGTCTATTGTTGTCTCTGATTAGGAATCATACATAGGCAGCATTTTCCCACCTCTGTTTGTGGGTAGTTGTATTCTGTTTTGTTATTAGTGACCTGACAGAACTGTTGGCTTTCATTTTGTTTCTTTGTTTAAGTGTTTAGATATATATAATAAATTATGAACACTTACCACTCTGCGCTTTGGTCCACTCCTTCTAACAACAGCCGTAACAGAACTACCCACCACCAAAGGACCAAGCAGCGTGGTCAGGATGAATGGACCTGGGAGGAAATCCTAGACGGGGGAGGACCCTGGAGGCAGGCCGGGGGGTATCGCCGTCCGAAGGAGGAAATAGAGGCAGCGAGAGCAGAACGGCGATGCTATGAGGAACAAGCACGGCAACAACAGAAGCCCGATAGGCAGCTCCCCCATTTTTTTGGGGGGGGGGGTCACACAGGGAGATTGGCGAAGTCGGGGTTGAGACCTGAGCCAACTCTCCGTGCTTACCGTGGGTAGGGAGTGACCGAGCAAGCACCGTGTTATGCGGGGATGCGCACTGTGTCGCCAGTGCGCAGCTACAGCCTGGTGCGCTCGGTGCAAGCTTGCCACAGTTGCTGTGACTAGAGTTGGCAGTCAGCCAGGAAGAATTGTGCCGGCTCAGCATTCCTGGTCTCCAGTGCGTCTCTTCGGCCCAGGTTATCCTGCGCCAGCTCTACGCACGGTACCCCTCGTTCACCAGCACAAACCAGTTCGTCTTGTGCCAGCGCTCTGCCCTTGCCGGGCTAAAGTAACTGTACAGCCAGGACGGGTGGTGCCAGCCCTAAGCTCCAGACCTTCAGTGCACCTCCACGGCCCAGTATACCCTGTGCCTGCTCTGCGTACCCAGTCTCCTGTGCGTCTCCCCAGTCCGGTGAGACCGGTTCCAGCTCCACGTCCGGAGCCTTTAGGGATGATCCATGGCACGAAGCCTCCAGTGATGATCCATGGCCCGGAGCCTGTAGGGATGAGCCATGGCACGAAGCCTCCAGTGATGATCCATGGCCCGGAGCCTCCAGTGATAATCTGGAGTCTCCAGCGACGGTCTGCAGCCCGGAGTCTTCAGCGACGGTCTGCAGCCCGGAGTCTTCAGCGGCGGTCTGCAGTCCAGCGCCACCGGCGCTGATCCACGGTCCGGTTCCTCCACCGACGATCCACGGTCCGGCAATACAAAAGCAGAGGGATCAGCGGGCGGAGTGGGGGCTACGCCCCGAACAGGAGCCGCCACCAAGGGTAGATGCCCACCCGGACCCTCCCCTATAGGTTCAGGTTTGCGGCTGGGAGTCCACACCTTTAGGGGGGGTACTGTCACGCCCTGACCTGAGAGAGCCGTTTTTCTCTGTTTAGTTAGGTCAGGGTGTGATATGGGGTGGGCATTCTATGTATTGTATTTCTTTGTTTTGGGCCGAGTATGGTTCCTAATCAGAGGTAGCTGTCTATCGTTGTCTCTGATTAGGAATCATACTTAGGCAGCATTTTCCCACCTGTGTTTGTGGGTAGTTGTATTCTGTTTTGTTATCAGTGACCTAACAGAACTGTTGGCTTTCGTTTTGTTTCTTTATTTAAGTGTTTTGATATATATAATAAATTATGAACACTTACCATGCTGCACTTTGGTCCACTCCTTCTAACGACAGCCGTAACACTAACCGGCGTCTGTATGTAGCCTCGCTACTTTTATAACCTCGCTACTGTATATAACCAGTCTTTTTACTGTTGTTTTATTTCTTTACCTACCTATTTTTCACCTAATACCTTTTTTTGCACTATTGGTTGGAGCCTGTAAGTAAGAATTCCACTGTAAGGTCTACACCTGCTGTATTCGGCGCATGTGACAAATACATTTTGATTTGATTTCAGTGGTATAATATACTATGGTAAGCACAATGACATCAACATCAGTGGTATAATAATATTTACCAAGGATCACCTTCAGTGCTCGGTTGTCTCCACCAAGTCTGTCCCCAAATAATTTGATTTGCTGGTTTTAAGCATTAAACTTTCAAATAGCTCTTCGTTGACTGTTGCTGGGTGTTATCGTCCTCCATAAGCACCGGCCTGTACCCTACCTGCCCTAAGCTCTCTCCTGGCCCCTTACACTACGTCTGAATTTGTCCTGCTAGGTGACCTAAACTTGGACATGGGCTTAAACTGGGCTTAAAATGCCTGACCAAGTCCTAAGCAATGGGACTCCCTAAATGTTTCTCAGATTATTACCAGTCCCACAAGGTATGACTCCAAACACTCAGAAAAGACTACTCTCCTCGATGTTATCCTCACAAATAATCCTGATAGGTATCAGTCTTGTGTTTTCTGTAATGACCTTAGTGATCACTGTTTTACAGCCTGTGTCCGCAATGGCAGCTCACTGAAGCGACCTGTCCTGATTAGTCATAGACGCTTGGTAAAAAACTTTAATGAGCAAGCCTTCCTTCATGACCTGGCCTCTGTAAATTGATATAAAATCAGCTTGATCACCTCTGTCGAAGACGCTTGGACCTTCTTTTTTTAATATTTTCAGTGGTATTGTTAACAAACACGCCCTCATAACGAAAATGAGAATTAAAAACCGGTTCAGCCCCTGGTTCGACCGTGACCTTGCAAAGTTACTTCTCCTCAAGAATTGCACTTGGCTAAAGGCTCGGCACACGTATACTCAGGCTGACTGGCTATTGTTCAGGCAAATGAGAAATAAGTGCACTCAGGCTATCCGGAAGGCAAAAATTAGTTACTTTAAGGAGCAGTTCTCTCTCTGTGGGTCTAACCCCAAGAAGTTCTAGAAAATGGTTCAGTAGCTGGAGAATAAACCCTCCTCCTCACTGCTGCCCATGTCCCTTAAAGTTGATGATGAAGGTTGTTACTGACAAGAAGCACATGGCTGAGCTCTTTAATCACCACTTCATTAATTCAGGATTCCTATTTGACTCAGCCATGCCTCGTTGCCCATCCAACATTTCCTAATTTCCCACCCCTTCTAATGCGACTAGCCCGAATGCTCCTCCCTCTTTTTCCACTGCCCCGCTACAAAGTTTCTCCCTGCAGACGGTCACTGAGTCCCAGGTGCTAAAGGAGCTCCTT
This sequence comes from Salmo trutta, assembly GCF_901001165.1. NCBI lineage: Eukaryota > Metazoa > Chordata > Actinopteri > Salmoniformes > Salmonidae > Salmo > Salmo trutta. The sequence continues at coordinate 2,510,591 of NC_042961.1, read as the reverse complement.
AAACTCGACCCCAAAAAAACATCTGGGTCAGATGGTTTAGACCCTTTCTTCTTTAAGCCTATCTTTGACCTTTTTAACCTCTCTCCTCTCTGGGGAGGTTCCAATTGCTTGGAAGGCAGTCACGGCTCGTCCTTTATTTAAAGGGGGAGATCAAGCTGATCCTAACTGTTATAGGCCTATTTCTATTTTGCCCTGTTTATTAAAATGTGTTGGAAAAACTAGTCAATAATCAACTGACTGGCTTTCTGCTATTTTTATTGACTTGGCCAAAGCTTTTGATAAGGTAGACCATTACATTCTTGTGGGCCGGGGCTAAGGAGTATTGGTGTCTCTGAGGGGTCTTTGGCCTGGTTTGCTAACTACCTCTCTCAAAGAGTGCAGTGTATAAAGTCAGAATGTCTGCTGTCTCAGCTACTGCCTGTCACCAAGGGTGTACCCCAAGGCTCGATCCTAGGCCCCACGCTCTTCTCAATTTACATCAATAACATAGCTCAGGCATTAGGAAGCTCTCTCATCCATTTATATGCAGATGATACAGTCTTATACTCAGCCGTCCCCTCCCCAGATTTTGTGTTAAACGCTCTACAACAAAGCTTTCTTAGTGTCCAACAAGCTTTCTCTGCCCTTAACCTTGTTCTGAACACCTCCAAAACAAAGGTCATGTGGTTTGGTAAGAAGAATGCCCCTCTCCCCACAGGTGTGATTACAACCTCTGAGGGTTTAGAGCTTGAGGTTGTCACCTCATACAAGTACTTGGAGCATTCAGATTCAAGGACATTCAGTTACTCACCGTGTTTTCTCTTCAACCCTTTACTATATTAAATTATCTGTCCCCTCAGATATGCTTTCAATGTGTCCCAAAGAATGAAACTGTCAGGAGCGGAGGGTTTGTTTGTCAAAGTAAAAATATCGATCTACTCTTTGATGAATACACAGAATTCAGGTTGCTTTAGGAGTGTAGAATTTAGTCTCCATCTAAATGCTCCATTTACCTTGGTAGAAATGGAGATTGATAATACCAGAGGAGAATGGTCACTAAGCAATCTGGGGAGATACTCAATATCTAACACTCAGTTGGGTCGATAGTAAACAGTTGGGTCAATAGTAAAAAGTTATCTATGTGTGTGTATGTGTGTTGTGTGGGTGTGAATAAAAAGAGTAGTCCCTATCCTATGGGTGCATCTGTCTCCAGATGTCTAGCAAATTGAGATCCTTCATGAATGACATGATTAGCTTGCCAGCTTTGGTAAGAAGGGAGGGTTTATCAGAGGACCTATCAAGAACTGTATCTAAACAAAAATTACAATCTCCTCCAGCCAGTAGCCATCCTGGTGGTGCTTGAGCGACCTGAAGGAAGACATTCTGTATAAACATATGGTCATCGAAGTTAGGAGCATAAATATTCAACAGGGTCCAAGACTGTGAAAACACATGCCCCTGCACCAAAACAAACCTGCCCGAGGGATCAGAGATGGTGTTGTTGACGCAGAAGGGGATGTGTCTACTTATCAAAATTGCAGTTCCTCTTGCTTTGAAGTTAAAAGAGGACGCGAAAACTTGTCCTACCCATTCCCTCTTCAATTTCTTGTGTTCGCTGGCTGTAAGATGTGTTTCTTGTAGAAACACAATGTCAGCCTTTAATTTCTTAAGGTATGTATAGACTTTTTTCCTTTTAATCGGGCTGTTAAGACCTTTTACGTTGAATGTGAAATATTTTAGTGGATTAAGCATAGGTTGGGTTTCAAATATATAACCAAATGGTAATCCCTCATATGTAAATAGTCAGGTAATGTTTCAACTTTAGTTTAACACTGAAGTGACCTATGTGTCTCTTTACGAAGGAAACAACAATAAACAGACATTTATGGCTGAATATTTACTGCCCACAGTAAGGGCTGCTTGAGTCTCTTTTCAGGAGAGGAGAAACATAAATGGGGGGGAAAGCAGTGGGCCTAAGCCCACTCATTTGCTTTGCCCAGTGGATATTGACTAAACCAAAATATACTCTCCTGTAAATGTAGTAGAACTCACCCCGGGGGAAAAAAACAGTTAGTTGAAAATGTACAAATCAGTTGTAGCGGGGTAAACGGATCCAAATTCCAAGAAGATATCAGCAGTTCAGTCCCAGGACAGCAAGGATAAGAAACAACAAACAAACTGCATCTTATCCCACAGAAAGACCATCCTGATTCAGACGCGGTTCAGTTCTTTGAGAAAAGTGAACACTTCTCCCGGTGTGTCTAAGAGATGGCTTTGGCCTTTGTACTGAACTTTCATCTGCGCAGGGTGGATGAGGTAGCCGGTGATGTTCTACTCCTTCAGTGCTTTAGCGGCAGGTCCGAACTGCTTGGACGTCTGGCGAGATCCGCGCTCATATCCGGGTAAAAGGCTGACCCTCTTGCCATCGATGGTGATGTCCCCTTTGGCTCTTGCGAGTTGCAGTATCTTCTCTCTGTCCTGGAAATGGAGGAACCTGACTAGGACAGCCCGTGGGGGATCATCTGGCCGGGGTTTCGGTGTTGATGTTCTGTGGGCGCGTTCGATTTCCAACGTCTTGGTGAAGTTGATTATGCCTAGGACATCAGGGATCCATTGAGTGAAGAAATGGACCGGGTCACGGCCCTCGCTGTCCTCTTTCAATCCCACCACACGGATATTGCTACGTCTGCTCTGGTTCTCCATTTGGTCTACCTTGTTTTTTGTCTGTATGCAGCTGTATCAGAACCTGGTCATGTCGAGTGACGGTATCTTCAACTGTGCTAATGCGCAACTCGGCCTCAGTCATTCTCAAAAGGAGGGGTTATGTCATTGGCTACGCTTGCAGATAGGGTGAGATCGCAAACATCAATTCTTCCCAATCTGATATTGACATGCAAGCGGTAGGTCATGTTCTGAAGTGCTGTGTTCTATTTTAATATTTACAATGTGTATGAGTTCACCATGTATATTAGCTATATGTATAGTATCCTGTTAGAATTTGATGTAATTCTAGCCATGCATTTTGATATTATTGCTGTATGAACGAATAGCTAGCATGCTCTATTGAAGTAATGGTGGTGGCATTTAGCACGTGACTCATACATGGTTGTTTCTCCCTGCTGCAGATCCATGCAACAGCAGCCATCTTGGTGCATGTCAGATCCATGCTACAGCAGCCATCTTGGTGCATGTCAGATCCATCTTATCCAAGATGGTGTAGCAGTCAGACATCTTTGTCCTGTTGTGTCCCTTGTCTTTTTATATATTTTTCTTCGCATATCTTTTAAAAATATTTTCCTAAACCTCAACTTCTAAATACTCTCCTGCAACCCGCCTCACCCAATGTGGCGTGGATCTGTTTTTTTTCTAAAGTATTTCTATTTACTTCGGATCTGGAATCCCTCAACTGAAGATAGCCAGCTAACTACCTACCAGCTATCAGTCAGCAAACCACTGCTAGCGGTCATCAGCTAACCTTTAGCTCGGGAAAAGCTCTCGCCAGTTCGTACAATGTGACTCAAACCAGAGCCTAACGGACCTATTCCTACCGCAAACTCTGAACATTTTCATCTGGATCTTCACAACCAACTAACCGCAATCCCGGGTGACTACTCCTGGCTAGCGTTTCCATCCCGGAGCAAGCACCAATTAGACTGAAGCTAGCCCGGCTAGGGCTCCTGGGCTACCACCGAAGCCCACTCCTGGGCAACAATATCCGGACCCCTTCTACTGCCGGTACGGGGCACGGAACCCCGCCGATCCTCTACGACTGGAATACCAACATAATCTGCCCCAGGATTCCAACAGGCCCCTCAGGCGCGATGTCCGCTGAAGACCCATTCTGCTAACCGCAGCCTGCTAGCTACCTAGAGCGACTTGGAACCCTACTAATCCACGACTGGTCTATCGAAGTCACCGCACGAAGAGGCAAAAACAGACTTACCCCCATCGCAACGTCCCCCAAAGGCCCTTCTGCTAACTGCTAGCTTGCTTGCCCCGGTCTGCTAACTGCTAGCTTGCTTGCCTCGGTCTGCTAACTGCTTGCTTGCTAACCCGGTCTGCTAACTGCTAGCTTGCTTGCCCCGGTCTGCTAACTGCTAGCTTGCTAGCCCCGGTCTGCTAACTGCTAGCTTGTTAGCCCCGGCTTACTAACTGCTAGCTTGTTAGCACCGGCCTCCTAACTGTCTGAATCGCCGTGTCCCCAGCCAGCCCAACCACTCACTGGACCCATATGTTCACTTGGCTACGCATGCCTATCTCTAATATCAATATGCCTCGTCCATTACTGTCCTGGGTAGTGATTACTGTCTTATTTCACTGAAGAGCCTCTAGCCCTACTCAATCTGCCTTAACCAACCATGTTGTTCCACCTCCTACATATGCGATGACATCACCTGGTTTAAACGTCTCTAGAGATTATATCTCTCTCATCATTACTCAATGCCTAGGTTTACCTCCAATGTACTCACATCCTATCTTACCTTTGTCTGTACACTATGCCTTGAATCTATGCTATCGTTCCCAGAAACCTGCTCCTTTTACTCTCTGTTCCGAACGTGCTAGACGGCCAGTTCGTATAGCCTTTAGCCGTACCCTTATCCTACTTCTCCTCTGTTCCTCTGGTGATGTAGAGGTTAATCCAGGTCCTGCAGTGCCTAGCTCCACTCCCACTCCCCAGGTGCTCTCATTTGTTGACTTCTGTAACCGTAAAAGCCTTGGTTTCATGCATGTTAATATTAGAAGCCTACTCCAAAGTTTGTTTTACTCACTGCTTTAGCACACTCTGCCAACCCGGATGTCTTAGCCGTGCCTGAATCCTGGCTTATGGAAACCACCAAAAACCCTGAAATCGCCATCCCTAACTATAACATTTTCCACCAAGATAGAACTGCCAAAGGGGGCGGTGTTGCAATCTAAGATAGCCTGCAGAGTTCTGTCTTACTATCCAGGTCTGTACCCAAACAATTCGAGCTTCCACTTCTAAAAATTCACCTTTCCAGAAACAAGTCTCTCACTGTTGCCACTTGCAATAGACCACCCTCTGCCCCCAGCTGTGCCCTGGACACCATATGTGAATTAATTGCCCCCCCCCATCTATCTTCTGAGCTCGTGCTACTAGGTGACCTAACTGGGACATGCTTAACACCCCGGCCATCCTACAATCTAAGCTTGATGCCCTCAATCTCACACAAATTATCAATTAACCTAACAGATACAACCCCAAATCCGTAAACACGGGCACCCTCATAGATATCATCCTGACTAACTGCCCTCCAAATACACCTCTGCTGTTTTCAACCAAGATCTCAGCGATCACTGCCTCATTGCCTGCATCCATAATGGATCCACGACCAAGCGACCACCCCTCATCACTGTCAAACGCTCCCTAAAACACTTCACCGAGCAGGCCTTTCTAATCGACCTGGCCTGGGTATCCTGGAATGTAGAGGATGCCTGGTCATTTTTTAAAAGTGCCTTCCTCACCATCTTAAATAAACATGCCCCATTCAAAGAATTTAGAACTAGGAATAGATATAGTCCTTGGTTCACTCCAGACCTGTCTGCCCTTGACCAGCACAAAAACATCCTGTGGCGTTCTGCATTAGCATCGAATAGCCCCCGTGATATGCAACTTTTCAGAGAAGTTAGGAACAAATATACACAGGCAGTTAGGAAAGCTAAGGCTAGCTTTTTCAAACAGAAATTTGCATCCGGTAGTACAAACTCAAAAAAGTTCTGGGACACTGTAATGTCCATGGAGAATAAGAGCACCTCCTCCCAGCTGCCCACTGCTCTGAGGCTAGGAAACACTGTCACCACCGATAAATCCACTATAATTGAGAATTTCAATAACCATTTCTCTACGGCTGGCCATGCTTTCCACCTGGCTACCCCTACCCCGGTCAACTGCCCGCCACCCTCCACACAACCCGACAAAGCCCCCACCATTTCTCCTTCACCCAAATCCAGATAGCTGATGTTCTGAAAGAGCTGCACAATCTGGACCCCCACAAATCAGCCGGGCTAGACAATCTGGACCCTCTCTTTCTAAAATGATCTGCCGAAATTGTTGCAACCCCTATTACTAGCCTGTTCAACCTCTTTCGTATTGTCTGAGATTCCCAAAGATTGGAAAGCTGCCGCGGTCATCCCCCTCTTCAAAGGGGGTGACACTCTAGACCCAAACTGCTACAGACCTATATCTGTCCTACCCTGTCTTTCTAAGGTCTTCGAAAGCCAAGTTAACAAACAGATTACTGACCATTTCGAATCCCACCGTACCTTCTCCGCTATGCAATCTAGTTTCAGAGCTGGTCATGGGTGCACCTCAGCCAGAAAATGACTCAAATTAAAGTAAAAGTCACTCAGTAAAATTCTACTTGAGTAAAAGTCTAAAAGTATTTCATTGAAAATATACTTTAAGTATAAAAAAGTAAATGTAATTGCTGAAATATACTTGAAATATATAAGTTAAAGTATAAATAATTTCAAATTCCTTATATTAAGCAAACCAGATGGCACCATTTTCTTGTTTTTTTATTTACGGCTAGCCAGGGGCACACTCCAACATTCAGACATCGTTTACAAACAAAGCATGTGTGTTTAGTGAGTCCGCCAATTCAGAGGCAATAGGGATGACCAGGGATGTTCTGTTGATAATTGCGTGAGTTGGACAATTGCGTGAGTTAGCCCCGGCCTACTAACTGCTAGCTTGTTAGCACCGGCCTGCTAACTGTCTGAATCGCCGTGTCCCCAGCCAGCCCAACCACTCACTGGACACATATGTTCACTTGGCTACGCATGCCTATCTCTAATATCAATATGCCTCGTCCATTACTGGCCTGGGTAGTGATTACTGTCTTATTTCACTGAAGAGCCTCTAGCCCTACTCACTATGCCTTAACCAACCATGTTGTTCCACCTCCTACATATGCGATGACATCACCTGGTTTAAACGTCTCTAGAGATTATATCTCTCTCATCATTACTCAATGCCTAGGTTTACCTCCAATGTACTCACATCCTACCTTACCTTTGTCTGTACACTATGCCTTGAATCTATGCTATCGTTCCCAGAAACCTGCTCCTTTTACTCTCTGTTCCGAACGTGCTAGACGGCCAGTTCGTATAGCCTTTAGCCGTACCCTTATCCTACTTCTCCTCTGTTCCTCTGGTGATGTAGAGGTTAATCCAGGTCCTGCAGTGCCTAGCATTCAAAATGGAATGAGTGATTTTGGGTGTCAGGGAAAATGTATGGAGTAAAAAGTACATTATTTTTTTTAGGAATGTAGTGAAGTAAAAGTAAAAGTAGTCAAACATATAAATAGTAAAGTAGAGTACAGATACGCCAAAAAACTAATTAAGCAGTGCTTTAAAGTATTTTTTCTTAAGTGCTATACAATACTGCACTATTCCTCCCTAAAAGACAGCTAGAGTCACATAGTATAAAACAGACCTGCATGTCTTCTGATGGTTTCAAAATTAGTACAGTAGTCTGTCTGATACACTAGTCTGGTACAGTAATCTTTCTGATACACTAGTCTGTCTGATACAGTAGCCTGTCTGATACAGTAGTCTGATATAGTATCCTGTCTGATACAGTAGTGTGATACATTAGTCTAATACAGTAATCTATATAATACAATAGCCTGTCTGATACAATAGTCTGTCTGATACATTAATCTGATACAATTGTCTGATACAGTAGTCTGTCTGATACAATAGTCTGTCTTGTACAATAGTCTGTCTGATACAATAGTCTGTCTGATACAATAGTCTGATACAGTAGTCTGATACAATAGTCTGTCTGATACAATAGTCTGTCTGATACAATAGTCTGATACAGTAGTCTGATACAGTAGTCTGTCTGATACAATAGCCTGATACAGTAGTTTGATACAATAGTCTGTCTGATACAGTAGTCTGATCCAGTAGTCTGTCTGATACAGTAGTCTGATACAGTAGTCTGTCTGATACAATAGTCTGATACATTAGTCTGATCCAGTAGTCTGGCTGATACATTAGTCTGATCCAGTAGTCTGTCTGATACAGTAGTCTGTCTGATACAATAGTATGTATGATACAGTAGTCTGATACACACAATTAATAAATCAGCTGATGTCACAAAGTGAAATACAGAAACCCAGCCTAATACCCAAACAGAAAGCAATGCAGATGTAGAAGTAGTCTGTCTGATACAGTAGTCTGATACAGTAGTCTGTCTAATACAGTAGTCTGATACAGTAGTCTGTCTAATAGAGTAGTCTGATACAGTAGTCTGTCTGATACAGTAGTCTGATGGGGTAGTCCGTCTAATGCAGTAGTCTGATAGAGTAGTCTGTCTGAAACAGTAGTCTGTCTGATGACAATGATGGAGATAAAACTATTTTTAAACACACTTTCAGAACATTTTATTATCAAATGATCAATATATATAAAAACATTTATTTTGTACTGCTGCTACATTGTTAACTACATGTAGGAGCACACAGCAGAAAGGATACACAACCAATTGCGATTTTAGCATGTAAATAAATCTTGTGCACGCCAGCAAAGCCACTACACAACACAACACAAAACAATACATTGATTGCACTGTAACGGTTACAAACGGCGCCCACAAACTGTTAGGGCCTACATAAAGCTGTCCCAACAGCAAAGTCCAACAGCAGTCCCAACACCTTACCACTGCTACACCTGGCTATCAGCGGAGCCTTGTCTGGCAGCGAAACAGTTAATTCAGCCTCATTTACTGCCTTCTTAAAACATATAGCTGATATGGCTGACTTGCTTAAACAAATGTGGTTTCCACTGACAATTGACATGTACAAACTATGGCATAAGGGAACAACGAGCGGATAAGAGGCAATCCGTAATTTCAATTAAGCCATTAATGAGCGAGCTAGGACGGACGTGGTCAATATAACTACTTGTTCAGCACTTTTGAAATATACAGTGACAGAATTCAGAACATGGGCTGTTCTTACAGTATTCTCCCTGTAGACCAAGTCAGAACCGTCTGATAAATAATGGGGGCATATTAGCAGACAATGAAAACTCTTACAATATTCGATGATTATATATCTCTAAAACAGGCTACATGTGCACCACCAAGTCAGAACAGGAGGGGAAAAGGGACCAAATTATTAGCATGAGGCACATGGGCTACTAACAGCTTACTACACAACATACATTTAGTATTACTTTCTTAGCTACAGTATACATATCTCCCTGGCATATTACATCATTTATGTAGCAGCAAACAAGACATTTTTGGACTCACCTTGTTGTGCTGTGCTCACTTCCTTCCAAACCACTCATTGTTGAATTTGCGATTTCTAACTTGTTGTGTAATGTTTATGTCCAATGGCCGATAAGCATCGATACGTTTTATCTATAATTTCACTCCATTACTCATCTTCATATGACAAGGATTAGAAAGGATTTGCCAGTAGATTGTCAACTTGATTCATGATATTGACTGCTAACTAAGATTTTGAAAGTATGATGTTGACATGATCAGTCCAATCAAAGCTACTGTACATGTAACGTTATTTGACGTCATTTTATCTGTGGCCAATGACCTTGAGCCTTCTTGGATGGGCACTTCTAATGTAACTCTATGGCAGCACCCAAAGGGCTAGAATTTTGGAAGTCTACCCTTTGACTTCGCCGTGACGAAGTGTCCCCATGAGAGACAGAACACTGAGCCAATCACGGCGCTAGGCTCCGTATTTTCTGCTGGCTTGCCCCACCACCACAGAAAGCACTACACTTTTAGAAAACACAGAGAATAAAAAAATATATAGCACACTCTCCTGAAGACAGAACAGTCCAAGGGATTGGTGAAAGACACGTCAAAAATGTGTCAAACATGAACAAGAAATCAGTGGTCTGGGATGGTCCAGTAACAGAATGGGTTCAGATCCAACCCATTGCTCTTTCAACATTCCTACCTTCACTCTTTACCTCTCTGTCCTATCCAATAAACTGTTCCACTCTACTACAACAACAAAGACTGACAGGAAAACTAACTTAGAACTCATGTACATTAAGTCTCTCAATAGGAGTTACTGCTGTTTATACTGTATCTGCCTTGTTTGATTTTAAACAGTCAGTCAGTGACATCTACAGGACAGATGACCAGTAAGACAGAATGTTCCACACAATGCCCTCAACGGAGAAAGCATCTGAGCTAGCGAAACAGCGCCCCTCTTATTTTATTTTAGAAATGTGTTATCTATTAACTAAGTAAATTCCTGTAACAAATATTGCATTATTCTTGTTAAATTATTTTTGTTTGTTTTTCTATACTTTTTTTTATTATATACAGTATATTTACTGCACATTAGCAGAATAACAAGCATTTCACAAATAACAATTGCACCTTGTTTGATTTAAAACAGTCAGTCAGTGGCATCTACAGGACAGATGACCAGTGAAATACTATCTGAACCACCAGGGTTGAAGAATGGATAGAGTTTCTCAGTGAAGGTGCAGCCAGTGAAAGAGTAGATATGACACCTGTCCTCCACATTGTAGAAGGAGACCTGACACTTCTCATAATCCACAAATACCCCCACCTTCTGGGGCTTCGCTCTCAGTAAGAGGGTGACAGGGGAATCAGCATGAGCTGTGTACTTTCCATCCTCCAGCTCTACAGTCCAGCATCCTTTCTTAAGGTTTGGTCTAAACCCCAAATACCTATAAATTGACTTTCTGACCACTCCCAAAGTCCACTCAGTCTTCCCCTCCACCTTCACCTCATAGTAGAACTTCCCTGAGAAGCCCTCATTTCCGAGGATACCAGACCAATTTGTCAACCTCTTCCTGTTGTCAGAGAGAACCTGATTTAGTTCTCCATGTCTCACTTGTTTCCTGTCCTCAGACAGGATGAGTTTACAATGTGCAGTATCAGGGTCTAGAGTCACATTCACTGTGGAGAGAAACACACGCTATGGTAAACACAATGACATCATCAGTGGTATAATACACTATGGTAAACACAATGACATCATCAGTGGTATAATACACTATGGTAAACACAATGACATCATGACATCATCATCAGTGGTATAATACACTATGGTAAACACAATGACATCATCAGTGGTATAATACACTATGGTAAACACAATGACATCATGACATCAACATCAGTGGTATAATACACTATGGTAAACACAATGACATCAACATCAGTGGTATAATACACTATGGTAAACACAATGACATCATGACATCATCATCAGTGGTATAATACACTATGGTAAACACAATGACATCAACATCAGTGGTATAATACACTATGGTAAACACAATGACATCATCATCAGTGGTATAATACACTATGGTAAACACAATGACATCATCAGTGGTATAATACACTATGGTAAACACAATGACATCATGACATCATCATCAGTGGTATAATACACTATGGTAAACACAATGACATCATCAGTGGTATAATACACTATGGTAAACACAATGACATCATCATCAGTGGTATAATACACTATGGTAAACACAATGACATCAACATCAGTGGTATAATACACTATGGTAAACACAATGACATCATGACATCATCATCAGTGGTATAATACACTATGGTAAACACAATGACATCATCAGTGGTATAATACACTATGGTAAACACAATGACATCATCATCAGTGGTATAATACACTATGGTAAACACAATGACATCAACATCAGTGGTATAATACACTATGGTAAACACAATGACATCAACATCAGTGGTATAATACACTATGGTAAACACAATGACATCATGACATCAACATCAGTGGTATAATACACTATGGTAAACACAATGACATCATCATCAGTGGTATAATACACTATGGTAAACACAATGACATCAACATCAGTGGTATAATACACTATGGTAAACACAATGACATCAACATCAGTGGTATAATACACTATGGTAAACACAATGACATCAACATCAGTGGTATAATACACTATGGTAAACACAATGACATGATGACATCAACATCAGTGGTATAATACACTATGGTAAACACAATGACATCAACATCAGTGGTATAATACACTATGGTAAACACAATGACATCAACATCAGTGGTATAATACACTATGGTAAACACAATGACATCAACATCAGTGGTATAATACACTATGGAAAACACAATGACATCGTCAGTTGGTATAATACAAGTGGAGGACAACATGTTACTGTATTGATCTCTGACACATCATACTGTCTTCCTCTATTAGTGGTCCATGTGTGACTGAGGTAGAGAGAACAGGACATCCTGTAGCACTTTTCATTAGTTCATGGGTGAGAACCTCTAAACTAATGTTAATACATGATTTAGGGCTGGATCCAATCAGATCTGTTTTATCCAACATACACATAGAGGTTGTTTTAACAGTGTCAGAGGTGGAACTGCATTAGAGCTGACAAATCCACCAATGTGGTCTCAAAGTAGTTGCTATTATTCTGTAAGTAAATCCGAGACACTCTGTTTGGTATAATATGTTACTTTTCGTATGGGAGGAATTAATTTGTGGATGTCACATAGTATAAAACACACCTGCATGTCTTCTGATGGTTTCAAAATCTGAAATATAGAGGAAGAGACTGTTGGTTATGAAAATGAGCAACATACTGATGGATATCACAAACTACTGTAAGTGGACATTTGTGTTGTTCAATCCAGACCTCAAACTATGCAGACCTATAATAACTGGCTCTTGGGGAGCCCAAGAGCCAATTTAATTTTTACGTATATAAAATAAATCATTTTGACAGTATCCCTCCAAAAATTAATTCAGAAACCTTTTTCATTTCCATATGTAGTAGGAAGCTAAATATAGTTTTGGGGGGCTTCAGGAATGTGACTGAAAAAGTGAAAAAGTGAAAAGAAACTGATTGATAGTATGAGGGGATAGTCAGTGAACAAATGCTGTTGTCAAGGCTACGACAGCACCAGTGCAATGAGTTTGAGCTTACTGAGGTGTTGAAAAACTCATATCAGACCAAGAGCTTAATGCTTCTTAGATAGTTCTTTATGAGTTTTAGTTTAGAAAATGCTCTCTCTGCAGAAGGAACAGTTACATTGAACAGTCACATTGATGGTAAAAACAGCTTGAGTTGCTATAGCAACATCAGTGAAACTGGGCAGAAGGGAGTTGAACTTCAAATACAGCAGTTCAGTAACATCTTAAATTAATTTAGATTTTTTTTTTTATCTAACCTTTATAATTCAGTTAAGAAACAAATTCTTATTTTACAATGATGGCCTACCCCAGCCAAACCCTCCCCTAACGACGCTGTGACAATTGTGCGCCGCCCTATAGGACTCCCGATCACACCCGGTTGTGATACAGCCCAGGGTCAAACCAGTGTCTGTAGTGACGCCTCTAGCACTGAGCTGCAGTGCCTTAGACCGCTGCACCACTCTTAAAATGTTTTTATTATTATTATTTCACCTTTATTTTACCAGGTAAGCCAGTTGAAAACAAGTTCTCATTTACAACTGATAAAGCAAAGCAGTGCGACAAAAACAACACAGAGTTACACATGGGATAAACAATCGTACATTCAATAACACAATAGAAAAATTGGAATACAGTTGGTGCAAATGAAGTAAGGAGGTAAGACAATAAATAGGCCAATAGTGGCGAAGTAATTACAATTTAGCAATTTACACTGGAGTGATATGTGTGCAGATGAAGATGTGCAAGAAGAAATACTGGTGTGCAAAAGAGCAGAAAAACTAAAACAAATATGGGAATGAGGTAGGTAGTTGGTTGGTTGGATGGGCTATTTACAGATGGGCTGTGTATGGCTGCGGCGATCGGTAAGCTGCTCTGACAGCTGACGCTTAAAGTTAGTGAGGGAGATATAAGTTCCAACTTCAGTGATTTTTGCAATTTGTTCCAGTCATTGGCAGCAAAGAACTGGAAGGAAAGGCGGCCAAAGAGATGTTGGCTTTGGGGATGACCAGTGAAATATACCTGCTGGAGCGCGTGCTACAGGTGGGTGCTGCTATGGTGACCAGTAAGCTGAGATAAGGCGGGGCTTTAACTATCAGAGACTTGTAGATGACCTGGAGCCAGTGGATTTGGCGATGAGTATGAAGCGAGGGCCAGCCAACAAGAGCATACAGGTCGCAGTGGTGGGTAGTATATGGGGCTTTGGTGAGAAAACGGATGGCACTGTGATAGACTGCATCCAATTTGTTGAGTAGAGTGTTGGAGGCTATTTTGTAAATGGCATCGCCGAAGTCGAGGATCGGTAGGATGGTCAGTTTTACGAGGGTATGTTTGGCAGCATGAGTGAAGGATGCTTTGTTGTGAAATAGGAAACCGGTTCTAGATACAATTTTGGATTGGAGATGATAAATGTGAGTCTGGAAGGAGAGTTTACAGTCTAACCAGACACCTAGGTATTTGTAGTTGTCCACATATTCTAAGTCAGAACCGTCCAGAGTAGTGATGCTGGACGGGCGGGGGGGGGGGGGGGGTAGCGATCGGTTGAAGAGCATGCATTTTGTTTTACTAGCATTTAAGAGCAGTTGGAGGCCACGGAAGGAGTGTTGTATGGCATTGAAGCTCGTTTGGAGATTTGTTAACACAGTGTCCAAAGATGGTCCAGATGTATATAGAATGGTGTCGTCTGCGTAGAGGTGGATGAAAGAATCACCCACAGCAAGAGTGACATCATTGATATATACAGAGAAAAGAGTCGGCCCGAGAATTGAACCCTGTGGCACCCCCATAGAGACTGCCAGAGGTCCATACAACAAGCCCTCTGATTTGACACACTGAACTCTATCTGAGAAGTAGTTAGTGAACCAGGCGAGGCAGTCATTAGAGAAACCAAGGCTGTTGAGTCTGCCGATAAGAATACAGTGATTGACAGAGTCGAAAGCCTTGGTCAGGTCGATGAAGACAGCTGCACAGTACTGTCTTTTATCGATGGTGGTTATAATATCGTTTAGGACCTTGAGCGTGGCTGAGGTGCACCCGTGACCAGCTCGGAAACCAGATTGCATAGTGGAGAAGGTACAGTGGGATTCGAAATGGTCGGTGATCTGTTTGTTCACTTGGCTTTCAAAGACTTTAGAAAGGCAGGGCAGGATAGATATAGGTCTGTAACAGTTTGGGTCTAGAGTGTCTCCCCCTTTGAAGAGAGGGATGACCGTGGCAGCTTTCCAATCTTTGGGAATCTCAGACGATACGAAAGAGAGGTTGAACAGACTAGTAATAGGGGTTGCAACAATAGCGGCGGATAATTTTAGGAAGAGAGGGTCCAGATTGTCTAACCCAGCTGATTTGTAGGGATCCAGATTTTGCAGCTCTTTCAGAATATCAGCTGTCGGATTTGGGTGGATTTGGGGGGGGGGGGGGGGGGGGGGGGGGCTTGGGCCAGTTGCTGCAGGGGGTGCAAAGCTCAATTATCATGGATTTATCGGTGGTGAGAGTGTTTCCTAGTCTCAGTGCAGTGGGCAGCTGGGAGGAGGTACTCTTATCCTCCATGGAGTTTACAGTGTCCCAAAACTTTTTGTAATTAGTGCTGCAGGATGCAAATTTCTGTTTGAAAAAGCTAGCCTTTCCTTTCCTAACTGACTGTGCGTATTGGTTCCTGACTTCCCTGAAAAGTTGCATATCGCGGGGACTATTCGAAGCTAGTGCAGTACGCCACAGGGTGTTTTTGTGCTGGTCGAGGGCAGTCAGGTTTGGAGTGATCCAAGGGCTGTATCTGTTCTTAGTTCAAATGTTTTTGAAAGGGGCATGCTTATTTAAGATGGTGAGGAAAGCACTTTTAAAGAACAACCAGGCATCCTCTACTGACGGGATGAGGTCAATATCTTTCCATTATACCCGGGCCACGTCGATTAGAAAGGCCTGCTCGCAGAAGTGTTTTAGGGAGCGTTTGACAGTGATGAGGGGTGGTCTTTTGAACGCGGACCCATAAAGGACGCAGGCAATGAGGCAGTGATCGCTGAGATCCTGGTTGAAAACAGCAGAGGTGTATTTAGAGGGCAAGTTGGTCAGGATGATATCTATGAGGGTGCCCATGTTTACGGATTTGGGGTTGTACCTGGTAGGTTCATTGATAATTTGTGTGAGATTGAGGGCATCTAGCTTAGATTGTAGGCCGGCCGGGGTGTTAAGCATATCCCAATTTAGGTCACCTAGCAGTACGAACTCTGATGATAGATGGGGGGCAATCCATTCACATATGGTGTCCAGGGCACAGCTGGGAGCTGATGGGGGTCTATAACAAGCGGCAACAGTGAGGGAATTATTTCTGGAGAGATGGCTCTTTAAAAGTAGAAGCTCGAACTGTTTGGGCATAGACCTGGATAGTATGACAGAACTCTGCAGGCTATCTCTACAGTAGATTGCAATTCCACCCCCTTTAGCAGTTCTGTCTTGACAGAAAATGTTGTAATTGGGGATGGACATTTCAGAATTTTTGGTGGCCTCCCTAAGTCAGGATTCAGACACGGCTAGGACAGGGTTGGCGGAGTGTGCTAAAGCAGTGAATAAAGAAAACTTAGGGAGGAGGCTTCTGATGTTAACATGCATGAACCCAAGGCTTTTATGGTTGCAGAAGTCAACAAATGAGAGTGCCTGGGGACACACAGGGCCTGGGTTAACCTTTACATCACCAGAGGAGGAGTAGGATGAGGGTACGGCTAAAGGGTATATAAGAACTGGATGTCTAGTGCTTTGGGAACAGAGAATAAAAGGAGCAGATTTCTGGGCGTGATAGTATAGATTCAGGGCATAGTGTACAGACAAGGGTATGGTAGGGTGTGAGTACAGTGGAGGTAAACCTAGGCATTGAGTGACGATGAGAGAGGTTGCCTCTCTGGAGGCGCCAGTTAAGCTAGGTGCGGTCTCCGCATGTGTGGGGGGTGAGACAAGGGGGCTATCTGAGGCATGTTGAGCAGGACTAGCGAAGATCCGATGTAATGGTCCAGAGCCTGCGGCTGGAATCCGGTGATGTAGTGGAAAGCCCACTCGGGAGCCCATAAGCTGACACTCCCCGAAATCAGGCACTAGAATTTTTTTTTTTTTAATTGATTTATTTATTTTTATTTTTAAGGGGTGGATCAGCTTAATATTGTGGGAAGAATATTGCTTCCATCAATGTAATTGTCTGATCATTTCCAATCCACCATATATTGTTTTGGTAAATATATATATATCCATACACGCATGCATACATATACACATATATGCATATACATACCTATATAGACATACATACTTTTTTAAAGAATATACCTTTATTATTATTCCCCACAAACCCTACCACCGATCCCCCAATTGGAGTAAACTAATAAACACTTCGGCTTTTACCTTCAATTTATTCATCTTATACACATTTTACAGACAGTCTATTTTACAATATTTATTTTTTGTTTGTTTTTAGTCCTTCCTCTATTTCTGATGTCCATCCAGTTTGATTTGTATTTGTAACTGTGCTATTTCACAAAAGTTCTGAACCTTTATACATTTTACAGACCCCGTATGTTTTACATTGTTTATCTTGTTATTATCAGGCACTATAATTACTTTTAAAAATATGTTTATGTTTACATGACTTATTTTTTGGGATTTCCCACCGTTTTATACGTCAGAAAACCATCCAGACCTTACTAGGACAATGTCAACGTCCTCTGTCGAATAAACGTGTATTTGCCTCCCTCTGATGGTTGAAAGTATCACTACATCAATTGATTTTACTTCACTGCAAGGTTACGTCAAAGGGGCGGTCCTTGGAAAAACATTTATTCGGCGCGACTGCTTCAAGGCACAGACATGGATAATCAGTCTCTGAATTTGTATCGAGCAGGCGGATCTAAATACATAACGTTCATTGCACTACAATAACGAATGCGACCTACACACTTCCTTAAACCTAAAATAAGTAAAGAAGTCATTTTTAATGCGGAGGCAGACAGATTGCATATGCTCAGAATGCCCTTCTCCCCTTGTCTATAGGAGGGATGTACGCTGTTTAAAGGTTACATTTATGAAACAGTGCAAAACAGCTGTCTGCTCAACTGCTTTTATTAATTGCCGTCCTCGACACGTTACGGAAAGAGATTAACTGTATAGGAGGAAGCTCTGGAGACAGGTGGTCTGGATACTGGACAGACAATAAATTGGTAGATGCAAACAGATTAGCAGAGAACAGTTCTTGAGGGCTTGAACAAAATAACCTGTTTGCGATTTTGTTCATACTGGTGAACCGGCGTTTGAGCTGTGTGGTAGTAATATCAACAGTCCCTTATCTCTGTTATATCTTGGCATGCATCATTCAAGACTAAATTGAATTGTTGAATTGTGTGCAGCACAAAGGACATATACTAAACACTGTCTCGGGAAAGACTGTCTGGGCTGTCAATACTCAGTATAGAAAGCAGTCGGACCCGCAACCTGGACCTACAGGCCGTGGTGAAAACATTTGCACACAAAAAATTAGGACTTCAGGACACCAGGGGAGTCTCTCAAATTGGATTTAATTTGATTTAATTGACCTGGAATATTGCAGCCCATTTGTGTAAACTATTAGCCAAACAATAA
The DNA here is from genome assembly GCF_901001165.1 of Salmo trutta. Lineage (NCBI taxonomy): Eukaryota > Metazoa > Chordata > Actinopteri > Salmoniformes > Salmonidae > Salmo > Salmo trutta. The sequence goes on along the minus strand of NC_042961.1, from coordinate 2,492,006 downwards.
ATAGTGGCTGAATTGATCCTCAAGATGACTACTTTTTCCTTCATTGTTAGGCGATTTGATGTGTAACTTTTATTAATTGTATAAATAACAGCTAAATACGGTATATAGCTACATATAGTACACTGCATAATGAAAGAATCCCTAGTTAGCGAGTGTTTTGAGGGTGGACTGACTTGGCGTTATTAATAGACTGGTTTTACACACAACTTTCTATCCAAGCTGAGAGAGAGCGAGAGGACAGCTCATGTTATGCAGGTTTAGGTATTCTATACAGGACAGTTGTATATGCTGGTAGCTGATTAGTATGCGGTTGCTTCAAACATTTATTTTACAATCTGCAATGATTGAATTTACAACTTTAATTACTGAACAAGTAATTACATTATTGCCACCAGACAGTAATAGAAAATTACGACCAAATAGGCCTGTTTACCAGTTAACATTTATCCATTAGCCAAAGCTAAGCCTTGGCACCACAAAGCCTATCATCAATTCGATAGGCATGCAGCCGCATAGACATGTCGCGATTTCAGCACCATGGCCAGCGATCAGTAGTGTATACTACGATTTGTATTTTATTTCAGGGGGGGGCGAACACCGACCTTGCGGGGGTCCAGAGAAACTGTGTTATGCCAGTGGTGAGATTGATGGTAACTTCAGTCAAATTTTGTGCCAAACACACTGACACAATGTAATAAAACATTTACTACATTCATTATCTATCATACTATAACTGCAAACAAGATTCCCTTCTTTTACCTGGACTCCAGTTTGTGTTCACAAAATCTGTGGATACATTATTTTTAACCAATATTAATCATTAAGATATACAGTTCTCACCACTGTACACAAACGTTTAGAAATGGTCCATGTATTATTGATGTACTGGAAGCCAGCATATACTGAAGCTATAGTTTAGAACCCTGTAATAAGGATATCTTCCATAGTGAGTTCTAGAGTGATGCACCAAGAAGTGTACCGTCACTACATCCAGTCACTCACTAGTCCATACTTGTAAAAATGCCCATTCTTTAATGCTTTCCTTGTACCTGTTTTCCAATTAAGTAAAATGTTACGACTTCAAGCAGACACTACAACTCGATACATTTATCAATATCCATTATTTAACTCGAACTGTGTACCTGTGCTTATCCTTGTCCTGATTGTTATAGCGTTGTCAGTTGGACTGGAAATCCATAGTTTTTCATAAAACATTTAATTGTAGGTGTCCCCTGCCAAAAAAATTGTTTAAATCAGTCATGCAATGACTGACTGCTCCCTCACCGTTAACAAACAACATCTCCTTTGGCAGAGGTCACGTAAAATGCTACTTTAATAAAAAACTATGGATTTCAGCAAACAAAGAAAGTCACACAATTACACAGGAGAAACAGGTACACGGTAAGAGTTTAAGAATTTAAATTTATACAAGTATCGACTAATAGAGACTTGATGTAGTCGGAGGTACAGTCCACACACACTCATCACAACTCAACTCCATTGACTAAGCTAACATAAGACATCATATACAGCAGGTAACAAAGCATTAACCCATCAACACTTCGCACAAAGACCAGAGTCATCCCGGTGAGAACCATGTCCCCAGGGACAAAAATTGTCATTTTTTGCTCCTGCAACTCAGGAAGATTATCTTTGGTCCACTTCTTCCAGAAGTCTGACATATGCGGAAGGTTACAAAACATTATGAACACCTTCCTAATATTGAGTTGCAACCACTTTTGCCTTTAAAACAGCCTTAATTCGTCGGGGCATGGACTCTACAAGGTGTCAAAAGTGTTCCACAGGGATGCTGGCCCATGGTACCTCCAATGCTTCCCACAGTTGTGTCAAGTTGGCTGGATGTCCTTTGGGCGGTGGACCATTCTTGATACACACGGGAAACTGTTGAGAAACCTACACACGACTCATCTGACGTCAAAAACTATAGACCTTTATCACAATTGAGTGTGCTGTCTCTGATCAACTTTCTCGTTATCTCTCTCAGAACGACTTGACCTTAACCAGTCAGGCTTCAAGACTGGTAACTCAACCGAGACTGCTCTTCTCTGTGTCACGGAGGCTCTCCGCACTTCCAAAACAGACTCTCTCTCTCCTCTGTTCTCGTCCTCCTAGATCTATCCACTGGCTTCGACACTGGGAACCATCAGTAGAGAGGATCTGGGTCTGCACCACGTTCTCTCACTATTGGTGTCCCCCAGGGCTCGGTTCTAGGCCCTCTCCTCTTCTCTCTATACACCAAGTCACTCGGCTCCGTCATATCCTCACACCTCTCCATCACGGTTGACAACGTCAGTGTCGCCCTCCCAGAGTGCAAGAACCTAGGTGTGAACCTGGACAACACCCTGTCGTTCTCTGCAAACATCAAAGCAGTGACTTGCTCCTGCAGGTTCATGCTCTACAAGATGCATACAACCCTACCTCACACAGGAAGCGGCGCAGGACCAAATCTAGGCACTTATCTCCCGTCTGGTCTACCATTCTCACTGGCATCAGAAAGTGATGGAGTTGAAACTGGTTCTCCAAAATCACTTGGTTTGATGCATCTCCATACCTCATAGTCTGACAGCTGATTCAGATCCATCAACCAGTTACACCATCTTAGAGCCAGAACTTCAGGCACACTCTCGTCCAATGTTCCCTCTAAACCACGCTCCTACTCCAGGAATGCCGCGGAGAAGAAATTACCCGGACAGGCAGAGAGATTGAACTTCACTGGGTTTGCCCCATTAGTTTCCACCATATAGATCAACGTTTTTCTCTGTGATTAAATCAACATTATATCAGCCCCTTTTCAATGCAACAAACCAAAACAAATCTAACTTTGCAAGATTGAGTCTGAGATTTTGTTGTAGGCAGAGTGCAATGGAGTAGAATTCTATTGTCAGGTATCCCACGAGTGGTCTTTCAATCATCCACGAGTGAATGTGTTTTTCAGGTCAGTGCAGATCAGAGCGTGTGCACATTAGTTGATATTCTTTGCTAGTTAGCGGGTTATTAGCCCAGTTAACTCAGCGGTTCGTAAACAGAGCCCACCAGAGATAGAATGCGTCTTCTGGTAAGTGGTCTGTCCTGAATGGATATTTTGAACTTTATTGAGTCTGATTCAACGCACTATTGTACTTCAAGGGCTCTTTCTACTGGTAGCATGTTCTGATCCCGGTCCAGATGTAATGCACTAGTTAGAAGAAGTGTCGGAGTCAGGCGCAGGACACATGGATGAGTGTAAACAAAAATACGTGTTTACTAAAATACATGAATAAACTTCTTCTAATACAAAATACAGGATACAATCACCGACAAGACAAACAGGAAATGCAGAGGGTTAAATAATAAACATAATTAGGGAAATCAAAAACAGGTGTACACAATAAAGACAAAACCAAACGAACAGTGAAACATCGATCGGTGGCAACTAGTAAGCCGGTGACGTCGACCGCCGAACGCCGCCCGAACAAGGAGAGGGGCCGACTTCGGCGGGAGTCATGACACCAGATCCTTTATCTCCTTTGCTTTCTCCTCTTCAGGATTAGAGGCAACAACAACTTAACTGTTGCTGATCCATTTGTTCAGTCTAAAGCCTCCTTTATGACACAAGGATGTGCGGTCCTAAGTATGTGTCAAGGCTTTTTCCTCACTTGCTGCTGACTTCAGACAGTAATCCATATAGAAGTGCACCACCAATCCTCCAGCTCCTTTTCCAGATTCAGAGAAATCTCAGGTCTGTATCCTGCTCTGGAACTCTCACCTGGTGGAACATGACTTCAATATCTGTCGAGAAGGCAACAGGATCTTGGCAGAATCTGGACAAAACACCAAGGATATGGTTTGTCAAGTCTGGACCCTGTAGAAGCTGAGCATTCAGTGATGTCTCTTGTTAGGTCGCTCCATAGTCAAATACCAGCTTGTGTTTCTTGGAATGGTATACTCTGTGGTGAGGAATATACCAAACTCTCTTGCTGCTGTCATTCTGTAAGTCTATTGGCACCATCACTGCAAAGCCTTCGTCCATGATGTCTGCCATGAAGTCGGTGTAGTCCTTATAGAACTGGGGATTCTAACTGAGTTTCCTTTTCAGGTTGAGAGCACACTGTACTGCTACACAGTGGTTGTTGGGAAATTCTGCATCCTCATTCCTCAGTGGTAGGCATAAACTATAGTGACCAGCTTGGCTGACAGGGAAACGCTCCATAAAGAGATCATCTTCTCTTGATATTTCAAGCTGCTCCTCATGGTGGTGCTCTGGGAAATAATGCTTGACCTGTTGCTGCAGCAGCTCTTCCAGCTCTACCACAGAGATTCTGTGTGACATTAATTGAGACTGCTCGTAGGTGGAGACATTCCCCATTCCCCGTAGGTGGAGACATTACCCCCCACAGTGTATGGGCGATCTTCTTGGCAGTTTCTGACCATCCATGGCTCCATGGCCTGAGGTATGTTTGTCTACAATACAACTTCAACATCAATCTGCTTGAGACGCACCTTTTCCAAATATGGCAATTGGTTCACATCTGTCTGGTTATGAATTGGTGGAGGCTGATGGGAGGAGCTATAGGAGGACGGGCTCATTGTAATGGCTGGAATGGAATAAATGGAACGGTATTAAACATCAATCACATGGAAACCACATGTTGGACTCCATTCCATTGATTCCACTCCAGCCATTACAATGAGCCCGTCCTCCTTTAGCCCCTCCCACCAGCCGCCGCTAGTAGGAATGTTCTCCTTAGTTACAGGGATTTCCTTCTATGTGAAAACGGCAGGGAGTTCCGCAAAACTGCTGTCATCAAGGCTGCTTATCTCCAAGCCAGAGACAACAAAAATACTCAGGACTTCCTGCTTGTTGATAGTCTTGAGAAGAATGTTCGTTCTTCTTCCCGGGACCATGAGATCTTGAAGCAGTGATTCTGTACAGAATGTAGCTGTACTGCCCCGATCTAGAAAGGCATATGGTTCCACTGTTCTGTAAAAAAAAAAATATGTTTCCCTTCACAGGCACAATGGATAGCATTACATCAGGATCTCAGTGTGACTCCCAGCATCTCCATCTAGTTTAACGAATGCATTGGTAACACTCTGCTTTCTGTTTTTGTTGCTTTTGCAGCTGTTTACCTCTTTGTAGGTTATGTGCAACATGGTAGGATGTTTACGTGAACACAGTTTACAAGGAAGTTGATGTGTGCATCATTTGCTCATGTGTCCAGGGGTCAGACAAACAAAGCAGGTTCCCTTGTTCTTCAAAAAGTCCAACTTCTCTTGATGTTTCTTCTTGTTCAGTTCTGTGCAGGTGCCTAGACTGTGTTCTCTTTGACAGAATGGACACTGCCTGAGTGCCACGCTAGAGGGATTTCCAACCCAGCTCTTCACTGTTTTCACAGCTGGCGTAACGCTGGTGGCAAAACTAAAACCACTTTTCCTCTCCTTCAGAACTCTTGGCCTAATCACAGGCCCTGAACCTTCCCTGACTGCTGTGGTGGGGGTTTCCCTCAGGTTTCCAAACAGGGGATGTGAGCCTATCCTGGCTTGGTAACCAGATGAGCAAACCTGGCTCTTTTTCCATTTCTCTCTTGTAGGTCATAAGCTTTGAGACTATGGCTCTCATATTTGATTGGCTGTCCATTTTCTCCATATATTGCACATTATCCATAGTGTTGAAGCATCCAGTGAGGAAAACTGCAAAGACTTGTAAGGATTGGGAATCCTTAACCTTGATGGACGGCCAGTTGAGCGCTTTCTCAATGTAAGCTGTGATGATTATTCTAGTCTTCTAAAGGTGTTTTTTAAGAAGCCTTTTGGCCTCTGCATACCCTCTGTCAGCCTCCATATGTTGGCAACTGTGGACTAGATCTCTGGCAAATCTGACCATAACTATCCTTAATCCGACTTACAAGTACAAACTCAAACAGGAAGTACCAGTGACACGCTCAATTCGTAAGTGGTGAGGAGTTTACTACATCAGTCACCGGCTTTATTAAAATTCATCGACAACATCGTCCCCACACTGACCGTAGATACATATCCCAACTAGAAGCAATGGATTACAGGCAACATCCGCACTGAGCTAAAGGCTACCGCTTTCAAGGAGCAGGACACAAACCCAGACGCTTATAAGAAATCCCGCTACGCCCTCCGACGAATCATCAAACAGGCAAAGCGTCAATAAGTAAGATCAAATCCTACTACACCAACTCTGAAGCTTGTTGGATGTGGCCGGGCTCGTAAACTATCTCAGGTTAGAAAGGGAAACCCGGCCACAAGCTGCCCAGTAACACTTGCCTAGAAGATGAGCTAAATGCCTGCATGCGTTCCGGACGACTGTGTAGCAGATGTGAGTAAGACCTTTAAACAGGTTTTTCACTCACAAAGCCGCAGAGCCAGACAGATTCGCAGGACTCGTACTCAGAGCATGCACTGACCAGCTGGCAAGTGTCTTCACTGACGTTTTCAACCACTCCCTGACCCAGTCTGTAATACATACGTTTCAAGCAGACCACCATAGGCACTGTGCCCAAGAACGCTAAGGTACAGTAACCTGTCTAAATGACTATCGCCCCATAGCACTGACATCGGTATACATGAAGTGCTTTGAAAGGCTGGTCAACGCTCACATCAACACCATCATCCAAAACACCCTGGACTCACCCCAATTCTCATAACACCCCAACAGATCCACAGATTACACAATCTCTATTGCGCTCCACACTGCCATTTCCCACCTGAACAAAAGGAACACCTATGTGAGAATGCTGTTCATTGACTACAGCTCAGCGTTCAACACCATAGTACCCACAAAGCTCATCACTAAGCTAAGGTCCCTGGGACTGAACATCTGCCTCTGCAACTGGATCCTGGGCTTCCTGACGGGTGGTGAGGGTAGACAACAACACATCCGCCATGCTGACCCTCAACACAGGGGCCCCTCAGGGGTGCGTGCTTAGTCCACTTGGGTACTCCCTGTTCACCCACGACTGCGTGGCCACTCAGGACTCCAACACCATCATTAGGTTTGCAGATGGTGGAAGGCCTGACCACCGAAGACAATGAGACAGCCTTGGGGAGGAGGTCAGAGACCTGGCTGTGTGGTGCCAGGACAACAACCTCTCCCTCAATGTCCGTAAGACAAAGGAGCTGAGCTATAATTTGATTTGGGTTGCCCCATTGTGAATTTCTCCAAAAAGTATGGCCTATCTTTGATGTTCTCAGTCCGGTCTTTGATAGCATGTACAAAGAACCTATACTGGTACACTAAGAACCTGTAGTCTAGTGGGTCACCCTTCAACACTGGTACAAAGATATGTAGTGTAGTGGGTCACCCTTCAACACTGGTACCAAGAACCTGTAGCCTAGTGGGTCACCCTTAAACGCTGGTACACTAAGAACCTGTAGTCTAGTGGGTCACCCTTCAACACTGGTACAAAGATATATAGTCTAGTGGGTCACCCTTCAACACTGGTACACTAAGAACCTGTAGTCTAGTGGGTCACCCTTCAACACTGGTACACTAAGAACCTGTAGTCTAGTGGGTCACCCTTAAATACTGGTACACTAAGAATCTGTAGTCTAGTGGGTCACCCTTAAACACTGGTACAAAGATATATAGTCTAGTGGGTCACCCTTCAACACTGGTACACTAAGACCCTGTATTCTAGTGGGTCACCCTTCAACACTGGTACACTAAGAACCTGTAGTCTAGTGGGTCACCCTTCAACACTGGTACACTAAGAACCTGTAGTCTAGTGGGTCACCCTTCAACACTGGTACACTAAGAACCTGTAGTCTAGTGGGTCACCCTTAAATACTGGTACACTAAGAACCTGTAGTCTAGTGGGTCACCCTTAAATACTGGTACACTAAGAACCTGTAGTCTAGTGGGTCACCCTTAAACACTGGTACACTAAGAACCTGTAGTCTAGTGGGTCACCCTTCAACACTGGTACAAAGATATATAGTCTAGTGGGTCACCCTTCAACACTGGTACAAAGATATATAGTCTAGTGGGTCACCCTTCAACACTGGTACACTAAGAGGTGGTAATTGGGACAACCTTTGCTGCCTTACCAGCATTTCAGTGATAGCATTTTGGTGTAATGTTGACAATACTGCCCATGTTGTCAGCTCCACCCTGATCTGGGTTGATAGGCCTTCCTCCCCTAGCTGGAAGTTGCAGCTGCCTATATTTTGGTCTTACAACTGTGTGTTAGTTGACCTACGATGAATAGAGCTGTATATGGTGGTCGTTACAACATTCTACTTTGACCCTGGCCCTGTGCAGTATGAACAGACCTGGTGAACAATGGGGATCCCAGGTCAGGCATGTGTGATTGTGTGTTATGGAGGCCTGTGACAACTTGAGTGGTGGTCGGCACCAATTTGCTTTGAGTAACCTTCCCCATGGTATCTTCAGGCCTTCCCATTGCATTCATGTATTGTTCATTCCATTATCAGATTTTTTCCTTGAGTTGCTTCATACTCATGGTATACATTCATCTTAGCACTGTTAGCCAATATTTCAGCTTCAAGCTCCAATTCTTTTGTGCCTTGAGTTGAGCCTCCTGTTTCTCCAATGCTTGTTTCCTTTCAATGCTTCAGCTTTAACCGGTAAGGATGCCCTTTCAGCCTCCAAATGTAGCCTGATAGATGTGGTGGATTGTCCTGAGCAGCTGCTGTGTTGGGATCTATTTACATGTTTTGATGAGACATTGGAGATACTTGTCTGGGGACCTCCTCATCAGTTTTGATGAGACATTGTAGATACTTTCCCTTGTCTGGACCTCCTCATATGTTTTTTTTAGATGCTGTGCATTACTGTGCTTCTTCCATCCATGCGTCCACTGTGTTTGCAAAACAATCCAGTGTTGCTGTGTTTGAGCCATACCATTCAACCTGATACTTTTTTTCCTTCTCAGCAGATAATAAAGCCTTTATGGACTCATTTAGATCATGCAACAACTTAACCAACTTTGAGAAATCTTTGTGTCAGTAAATTCAGCATTTCCATCATCCCCCATAAGTTTGAAGATCTCATTTCTCTTTTTAGTAAGTGCACCCAACTTAGCACTTCTAGATCCTTTGAACTTTTGCAAAGTTTCCATTGGATATATTGTAAAGGCAGGTAAGAGCATCAAATGACATTCAATTCTATTGATTTGCAACCATCAGCACAGTATGAACACATTTTAGCACGGTGTAGCTTAATGAATGAGCCAAAATCGACGTCATCACAACGGTACCACGTTCAAGTTGCAAGAGACAAACATTGGCAAGAAAGAGTAGAAACTTTGTGTCTGGGGACATGGTTCTCATCGGGATGACTCTGGTCTTTGTGCGAAGTGTTGATGGGTTAAAGGTACTGAACTGTCTGTTCAAGCAGTTGGCACACAGTTATGACACTCATCGCTACCACACAAGACATGCAGCAAGAGGTCTCTTCACAGTCCCCAGGTCTGTTGGTGGCACCTTAATTGGGGAGAACAGGCTCGTGGTAATAGCTGGAGCAGAAAGAGTGGTTTCCATGTGTTTGACACCATTGCATTTGCTCCGTTCCAGCCATTATTATGACACATCGTTCACTCAGCAGCCTCCAATGGAATACATGGAACTCTCTGCCACCCTACGTAACTCAAGTAAGCAATAAAAACAGAAAAAAAACCAGATAAAAGAGCACCTTATGGCACAACGTGTCACAACTGTCGTCATGGAGAGAAGAAGTGGACCAAAATGCAGCAGAGTTAGTGTTCAGCATCATTTAATTCAAAAAAAGATCACTGGAACACTACAAAACAAGAAAATACCGACAGCTCAACAGTACCGACAGCATAACACACTGAACAGAAACAATTACCCACAACCCCAAAGAAAAACACACACTACTATATAGGACTCCCAATCAAATGCAACTCAACACACCTGCCTTCAATTGGGAGTCCAATCCCAATTAACTAACACATAACACAAAACTTCTGCCACGTCCTGACCAAAACTAATACATTTACGCCCTCTGCTGGTCAGGACGTGACACAACGGGACTGTGAAGAGACAGAGATTTTGTAATGTTATGTTTTGTTTCCTGTTTGGACCCCTGGAAGAGAAGCCGTTGCCTTGGCTAAATACTAAACTTGTGGCTCATGGGGCAACTCACACCAACCACCCCAGACTCCAGAGGGCTGGTTAGGCAAGTGCAGGTGAGAACTCAATCCACCACAGGTTGCAGGCCCTTAACCCAGCTATGTCTGCTGCTAGAGGCCCACATATAGCAGACCAACCCCCCTTTTCGTCCCCCGCTCACACACATACATATCCTGACCTTCCTTGGAACACATACACTGATTACTGTATTATAATTTTTTTGTTGCTAATGGACTAATTCACTTTTGTCTCCCTCGATGTTTGGAAGTTGTAATTGTTTTGATCCCACAAGAACAATTACGGGACGGAATGTTGGAGCCGCATTTCTTTACTTTCAGTCTCATTATAAATGTTTCTGTTTTGCCTTATTCAAATCAGGAAATATTGACTTTTTGAATATAAGTATGAATTATGGAAAATGAATTAGGGAGTATGGTTGATAAAATCATGTTTTTGGTTTTCTAATATGGCATCATGTGTCACCCCTGCTCCTACTCTCCCTCCTTGGCGCTCGAGGGCGCCAGGCTGCACTGAATTACTGTCAATGGTGTGCGTACTGGGAGCAGAGTCAGGTGCAGGAGAGCAGAGGGTGGTGAACAGGCGCACACTTTATTTAGGCAGGAGAAACTAACAGACTGTGTCGAAACCTCCATCCAATATGCCAAAGTGCAAATACGCGCAAGCAGTCACAATAATAAAGTACAAACATATAAACATAAACAAATAAACATACCTGATATAAAACACAAAATAAACGCACACCAGAAATAGCGCATCAAAAATGACACGTAACACGAAACAATCACACACAAAGACATGAGGGGGAACAGAGGAATAAATACATGTAGTGTCATTGGGGAATGAAAACCAGGTGTGCAGGGAACAAGACAAATGGATAAATGAAAGATGGAGCGGCGATGGCTAGAAAGCCGGTGACATCGACCGCCGACTTCGGCGGAAGTCGTGACAATTACGCACTCCTGCCACCATCATTACGCAACACCTGCCTCCCTCGTCACGCTTATCAGCGATTCATTGGACTCACCTGGACTCTATCACCTGTGTTATTACCTCCCCTATATCTGTCTGTTCCCCAGCTCTGTTTCCGCTTCAGCATTGATTGTCGTTGTGCTACCCGGTTCGGACGCTGCTCCTGTACTGTTCTGAGCAGAATTAAATGTTCACTCCCCATACCTGCTTCTCTACTCCAGCGTCGGTTCTTACATCATGGGTATTTCAAAGCAATATGGAGCCTCACCTGGACACACCCCTTTTTCCCATGTTCCCCTTTCCTATACCTATTTAAGGTTTTGGTATTATGGGTTAGCTAGGACTCAGGTATGGAGTTACCATACATTATGGGTCAGCTAGGACTCAGGTATGGAGGTACCATACATTATGGGTCAGCTAGGTCTCAGGTATGGAGTTACCATACATTATGGGTCAGCTAGGACTCAGGTATGGAGTTACCATACATTATGAGTCAGCTAGGACTCAGGTATGAAGTTACCAAACATTATGGGTCAGCTAGGACTCAGGTATGGAGTTACCATACATTATGGGTCAGCTAGGACTCAGGTATGGAGTTACCATACATTATGGGTCAGCTAGGACTCAGGTATGGAGTTACCATACATTATGGGTCAGCTAGGACTCAGGTATGGCGTTACCATACATTATGGGTCAGCTAGGACTCAGGTATGGAGTTACCATACATTATGGGTCAGCTAGGTCTCAGGTATGGAGTTACCATACATTATGGGTCAGCTAGGACTCAGGTATGGAGTTACCATACGTTATGAGTCAGCTAGGACTCAGGTATGGAGTTACCAAACATTATGGGTCAGCTAGGACTCAGGTATGGAGTTACCATACATTATGGGTCAGCTAGGACTCAGGTATGGAGTTACCATACATTATGGGTCAGCTAGGACTCAGGTATGGAGTTACCATACATTATGGGTCAGCTAGGACTCAGGTATGGCGTTACCATACATTATGGGTCAGCTAGGACTCAGGTATGGAGTTACCATACATTATGGGTCAGCTAGGTCTCAGGTATGGAGTTACCATACATTATGGGTCAGCTAGGACTCAGGTATGGAGTTACCATACATTATGAGTCAGCTAGGACTCAGGTATGGAGTTACCATACATTATGGGTCAGCTAGGACTCAGGTATGGAGTTACCATACATTATGGGTCAGCTAGGACTCAGGTATGGAGTTACCATACATTATGGGTCAGCTAGGACTCAGGTATGGAATAACAATACAGGGTTTCATTTCAATCGATATTGCATAAACTAAGAAACCTACTACTATATACTATTTCGTTTTCTGTTTAAATCCCCCCAAAAAATGTTGATCATGGACGGACTCTTTAGCCTATGAAATGACCTGTGTTTTGGAAACGTGGTGCCTTTTTCTGGCAAATACATTTCTATTTGTTGTTACACTATCAGAGCTTTGGGATCCCTGTTTTGTGTTTACCCATGAAGCGTGTCTGACGTGGGCATCACATACCTGTGGCCTCAAGGTAAGTTTTGAATTGGATTACACATTGCCTTTATAAAATAGTTCACATCTTTCAAAGTGATAATCTGGGACTCCTTGTATCATATCACTTCTCTAATGTCACAAATCCTAATTGAGTTCCACCACCTAAATGAGTCCAGCGTACCTCAGTGAGACAACTTCTCCAATTATGATATTCTACCCTACCACCACTTCTTAATTTCATTAAATAAATGTGACTGGTCCATCAGTGATCTAGGTGTATCAGAAACTACCTCTCTCTAGTCTAGTGGTCCTCTACAGTCTCAACACATCCTGTTCTAGAACATCAACATTAATGTGACTGGTCCATCAGTGATCCAGGTGTATCAGAGACTACCTCTCTCTAGTCTAGTGGTCCTCTACAGCCTCAACACATCCTGTTCTAGAACATCAACATTAATGTGACTGGTCCATCAGTGATCCAGGTGTATCAGAGACTACCTCTCTCTAGTCTAGTGGTCCTCTACAGTCTCAACACATCCTGTTCTAGAACATCATTCCAACATCAGAAGGAACATATTTAATGTGCTCCAAAAATAGATGGAAGACAGTGAGAACATCATTAACATGAACACTAGAAGCTGTAGTCTGTTGAGGGAATCTTTACACTCGTGTGTGTAATCTGGGTTAGGGACAATAAAACTACTACTTACCCCGCTGCATTTTGAGATGATCTATTATCACACCTGCAGATTAAAATCAGTCATCAGTGTTAACATGTTAATCACCTGCAGATTAAAATCAGTCATCAGTGTCAACATGTTAATCACATGCAGGTTAAAATCAGTCATCAGTGTTAACATGTGAATCACCTGCAGGTTAAAATCAGTCATCAGTGTTAACATGTCAATCACCTGCAGATTAAAATCAGTCATCAGTGTTAACATGTTAATCACCTGCAGATTAAAATCAGTCATCAGTGTTAACATGTTAATCACCTGCAGATTAAAATCAGTCATCAGTGTCAACATGTTAATCACCTGCAGATTAAAATCAGTCATCAGTGTTAACATGTTAATCACCTGCAGATTAAAATCAGTCATCAGTGTTAACATGTTAATCACCTGCAGATTAAAATCAGTCATCAGTGTTAACATGTTAATCACCTGCAGATTAAAATCAGTCATCAGTGTCAACATGTTAATCACCTGTAGGTGTTGTATATTATCCTGTATCCATAGAATAACACCACTGTGAATGTGTTGAGGTTGAAAAAAGCATTGCAGACATTTATGTCTAACAATGAAACATTCATATCATCTCTCCATTACCTTTCTTAATGCGTATGCAGTAGATAGCCAGAGATAAACCAATCACAGTGATGGCTCCCAGACAGCATAACACAATGAAGGATATTCTCCATGGGGTTGTATCAAATAACTCACCTAAAACACACACATCATTACACATCAACAACAGGGTTTGGTACTAATACTACCACACACATCATTACACATCAACAACAGGGTTTGGTACTAATACTACCACACATCAACAACAGGGTTTGGTACTAATACTACCACACACATCATTACACATCAACAACAGGGTTTGGTACTAATACTACCACACATCAACAACAGGGTTTGGTACTAATACTACCACACATCATTACACATCAACAACAGGGTTTGGTACTAATACTACCACACATCAACAACAGGGTTTGGTACTAATACTACCACACATCATTACACATCAACAACAGGGTTTGGTACTAATACTACCACACATCATTACACATCAACAACAGGGTTTGGTACTAATACTACCACACATCAACAACAGGGTTTGGTACTAATACTACCACACATCATTACACATCAACAACAGGGTTTGGTACTAATACTACCACACATCAACAACAGGGTTTGGTACTAATACTACCACACATCATTACACATCAACAACAGGGTTTGGTACTAATACTACCACACACATCATTACACATCAACAACAGGGTTTGGTACTAATACTACCACACACATCATTACACATCAACAACAGGGTTTGGTACTAATACTACCACACACATCAACAACAGGGTTTGGTACTAATACTACCACACACATCAACAACAGGGTTTGGTACTAATACTACCACACACATCATTACACATCAACAACAGGGTTTGGTACTAATACTACCACACACATCAACAACAGGGTTTGGTACTAATACTACCACACACATCAACAACAGGGTTGTGTACTAATACTACCACACATCATTACACATCAACAACAGGGTTTGGTACTAATACTACCACACATCATTACACATCAACAACAGGGTTTGGTACTAATACTACCACACATCAACAACAGGGTTTGGTACTAATACTACCACACATCATTACACATCAACAACAGGGTTTGGTACTAATACTACCACACATCATTACACATCAACAACAGGGTTTGGTACTAATACTACCACACATCATAACACATCAACAACAGGGCCTGGTACTAATACTACCACACATCAACAACAGGGTTTGGTACTAATACTACCACACATATCAACAACAGGGTTTGGTACTAATACTACCATACATCATTACACATCAACAACAGGGTTTGGTACTAATACTACCACACACATCATTACACATCAACAACAGGGTTTGGTACTAATACTACCACACACATCATTACACATCAACAACAGGGTTTGGTACTAATACTACCACACACATCATTACACATCAACAACAGGGTTTGGTACTAATACTACCACACACATCATTACACATCAACAACAGGGTTTGGTACTAATACTACCACACATCATTACACATCAACAACAGGGTTTGATATTACTACTACCACACATATTAACAACAGGGTTTGGTACTAATACTACCACATCATTACACATCAACAACAGGGTTTGGTACTAATACTACCACTCAGCAGTGGAGTGTATC
Organism: Salmo trutta; assembly: GCF_901001165.1. Lineage (NCBI taxonomy): Eukaryota > Metazoa > Chordata > Actinopteri > Salmoniformes > Salmonidae > Salmo > Salmo trutta. The sequence goes on along the minus strand of NC_042961.1, from coordinate 2,476,373 downwards.
ATAATAAACAGTAATCTTTTGTATTGTTGTCTCAAAGCCTTTGGTTAAAACACATACTGGACATTAACACATCAATATCTCTAGTGTTTCATGTCTAAATAATATTATGTTGTTACTCACTAGGGAGGTGAACCTCTGTCTCCATCTTTTCATTGATCCGGCTCTGTTGGACTCTGCAGGTAAAGCGGTTGGTGTCAGTCTCCTGGACAATGACATGTTGCTTGACTGTGTAGAATCCCTTGAAGTCTCTGTGTGACTCAGGAGGTCCAGCAGAGAGATGTACTCCTTTACTGTCCAGCCACACCAGCTCAGGCTGAGGGTGCCAGCCTTCTGATTCACACAGCAGACCCATCCCTCCCTCTCTGTGTCCCTCAATGGACACCACTGGCTTGGATCCTACAGCTACAGACACACAGATAGACTGGATGTTACCTGGTGACAGGCTGTGAACAAATAGACACATACTGTATCCAGTAATATGAAGGAAAGAGGTGATGTCATTGTACTGTAGTTAGATTATTACATTAATATGAAAATAAACCTCACCTTCAACGAGGACTTGAATAGTGAAATCATCATACCAGCTCTTTGACTGAACTAAGCATTTGTAATGTCCCTCATCAGTGCCTTGTACCCTGGTCAGTTTCAAGGAGGTGTTGCCCTTCCACAGTTCCTCTTTAAACAGTGACGTTCTTCCTCTATAGAAGGGAATCTGATCATCTCGTATGATTCTGTGGTTTTGGTAGCGATAAACACGACCGTCTAAGAAGTCCAGGTTCAGCCAGTCCACTGTCATGTCCTCAGCGCTGATGTTGGGTTTGAGGTAACAGGGCAGAATGATGTCATCACCAGCCACAGCAGCAATGACATCAGTTGGACCAAGAACCTCAAACTTCTCTGAAGAGAAAAGACAGAGTAACAGTTTAAAGTGTTCTCCTCTGTCATCTGCACTGATCTGAAATACACAGTAGTATATATAATAGTACTAGACACTGTAGTATACAGGGTAGTACTATACACTGTACTTTATATAGTTGTACTATAGGGTGGATGCCTACAGAAGAGTTGGATTCACCTTTAGTTTAGTTTTTACATCAGTGCAGAGGAAGGAAAGGAGACTAGGAGAGGAATCCACCTTAGGTTATGCACCTTAACACTACAAAAGCAACTAAAGACACAATGAGATAATATTAATCACACACACATCAGTGCAGATGAAGGAAAGGAGACTAGGAGAGGAAATCACCTCAGGCCAGACACCCTAAAGGGATCTCCACAGTTTACCCAACGGAGCCGACGGACAAAAGTACGTAGAACTACAGTTGAAGTCAGAAGTTAACATACACTTAGATTGGAGTCATTAACACTTGTTTTTCAACCACTCCACAAATGTGTTGTTAACAAGCTATAGTTTTGGCAAGTCGGTTAGAACATCTACTTTGTGCATGACACAAGTAATTTTTCCAACAATTGTTTACAGACAGATTATTTCACTTGTAATTCACTATATCACAATACCAGTGGGTCAGAAGTTTACATACACTAAGTTGACTGTGCCTTTAAACAGCTTGGAAAACTCCAGAAAACGTCATGGCTTTAGAAGCTTCTGATAGGCTAATTGACATCATTTGAGTCAATTGGAGGTGTACCTGCGGATGTATTTCAAGGACTATCTTCAAACTCAGTGCCTCTTTGCTTGACATCATGAGAAAATCAAAAGGAATCAGCCAAGACCTCAGAAAAAAAATTGTCTGGTTCATCCTTGGGAGAAATTTCCAAACGCCTGAAGGTACCACGTTCATCTGTACAAACAATAGTACGCAAGTATAAACACCATGGGACCACCCAGCCGTCATACCGCTCAGGAAGGAGACGCATTCTGTCTCCTAGAGATGAACGTACTTTGGTGCGAAAAGTGCAAATCAATCCCAGAACAACAGCAAAGGACCTTGTGAAGATGCTGGAGGAAAAACAGGTACAAAGGTATCTATATCCACAGTAAAAGAAGTCCTATATCGACATAACCTGAAAGGCCGCTCAGCAAGGAAGAAGCCACTGCTACAAAACCACCATAAAAAAGCCAGACTACAGTTTGCAACTGCACATGGGGACAAAGATTGTACTTTTTGGAGAAAAACTGTTTGGCCATAATGACCATTGTTATGTTTGGAGGAAAAAGGGGGAGGCTTGCAACCCGAAGAACATCATCCCAACTGTGAAGCATGGGGGTGGCGGCATCATGTTGTGGGGGTGCTTTGCTGCAGGAGGGACTGGTGCACTTCACAAAATAGATGGCATTTGAGGCAGGAAAATTATGTGGATATATTGATGCAACATCTCAAGACATCAGTCAGGAAGTTAAAGCTTGGTCGCAAATGGGTCTTCCAAATGGAGAATGACCCCCAAGCATACTTCCAAAGTTGTGGCAAAATGGCTTAGGGACAACAAAGTCAAGGCATTGGAGGGGCCATCACAAAGCCCTGACCTCAAATCTATAGAAAATTTGTGGGCAGAACTGAAAAAGTGTGTGCGAGCAAGGAGGCCTACAAACCTGACTCAGTTACACCAGCTCTGTCAGGAGGAATGGGCCAAAATTCACCCAAATTATTGTGGGAAGGTTGTGGAAGGCAACTCGAAACGTTTGACCCAAGTTAAACAATTTAAAGGCAATGCTACCAGATACTAATTGAGTGTATGTAAACTTCTGACCCACTGGGAATGTGATGAAAAAAATAAAAGCTGAAATAAATCCTTCTCTCTACTATTATTCTGACATTTCATATTCTTAAAATAAAGTGGTGATCCTAACTGACCTAAGACAGGGAATTTTTACTAGGATTAAATGTCAGGAATTGTGAAAAACTGAGTTTAAATGTATTTGGCTAAGGTGTATGTAAACTTCTGACTTCAACTGTATGTAGACAGAAAAGTAAAAGGACCTCCATCGGCTCCGTTTGTTTAGACTGTGTAGAACCCTTAAGACCACAATAGTGACTAAAGACACAATGAGATCATATTAATCACACACACAGAGGTATTAAAGGCAGTGAGATATTAAATGTGTATTCTACTGTACCAGAGCCTGCTGTGTGTAGGAGATGTAGAAGAATCACACACAGACAGTCTAGTTGAGTCACCTTCATTCCTGAAGAAGACAATTACATTCATCATAAAGAGAAAGACTAACATAACTTGAAACCAGGAAAGCAATACTGTAGCATTAATTCTACAATAACAATGGATAACATAGTATAACACATTTCAAAAGACAACTAGCTGATACATTTACCTGGTTGAATCAGTGCTATTGAGGCACTGCAGCCTTGTCTGATAAATGTACTGATGTTCTGTGATCAAACTATTGTGATGTGATCAAACTACCTTCTTATTCTTTCTATTCCTTGGAACAAGAACCTGTTCAACTGCATAGCTGCACACAACTGTTGCATAGTGAGCTCAGAATCAGATAACATGGGAGTGAACTGTGGGGGTGAAATTTGGTTGTAGTTTCCGAGCCTGGCTGATGTGCAGACCATGTGACACAGAGAGGTCTGGAACCCAAGTAAAACATATTATAGTTTACTTAAATCTGTGCCACTCCATTCATATAGTATGATATGTTTATGTTAGGTTACATTACTAGACTAGATATAACTTAAACATAAATCCAGAACACTCAAATTAGTATAAGTTATGTTTGGTATGGTTACTTAAGGCAACACTGAAAAGAGGGTGGTTGGTCGAGGTGGACGTATAACGTAAACATCTAGTGTAATAATCTAGTGTTAACGTGTTTGAATCTCACCACGGACAAACACACGTTCACACTCATGTACCTCTTCTAAATCATTTCCATTAGTATGTACATTAAAAGGAACAGCCAAGGAGAGCAAGGCATTCAAACCTTTCTATAGGCTCTTTTTTATTTGTAATTTGTATTTCACCTTTATTTAACCAGGTAGGCTAGTTGAGAACATGTTCTCATTTACAACTGCGACCTGGCCAAGATAAAGCAAAGTAGTGCGACAGAAACAACAACACAGAGTTACATGGAATAAACAAGCGTACAGTCAACACAATAGAAAAAAAGGAAAGTCTATATAAAGTGTGTGCAAATGGCGTGAGGAGGTATGGCAATAAATAGGCCATAGTAGCGAAGTAATTACAATTTAGCAGATTAACACTGGAGTGATAAATGAGCAGATGATGACGTGCAAGTAGAGATACTGGTGTGCAAAAGAGCAGAGAAGTAAATAAAAACAATATGGGGATGAGGTAGGTAGATTGGGTGGGCTATTTACAGATGGGTTATGTACAGCTGCAGCGATCGGTTAGCTGCTCAGATAGCTGATGTTTAAAGTTAGTGAGGGAAATGTAAGTCTTCAGCTTCAGCGATTTTTGCAATTCGTTCCAGTCACTGGCAGCAGAGAACTGGAAGGAAAGGCGGCCAAAGGAGGTGTTGGCTTTGGGGATGGCCAGTGAGATATACCTGCTGGAGCGCGTGCTACGGGTGGGTGTTGTTATCGTGACCAGTGAGCTGAGATAAGGCGGAGCTTTACCTAGCATAGATTTATAGATGACCTGGAGCCAGTGGGTCTGGCGACGAATATCTAGTGAGGGCCAGCCGACTAGAGCACACAGGTCGCAGTGGTGGGTGGTATAAGGGGCTTTGGTAACAAAACGGATGGCACTGTGATAGATTGCATCAAGTTTTCTGAGTAGATTATTGGTAGCTATTTTGTAGATGACATCGCCGAAGCCGAGGATCGGTAGGATGGTCAGTTTTACGAGGGTAAGTTTGGCGACCTGAGTGAAGGAGGCTTTGTTGCGAAATAGAAAGCCAATTCTAGATTTGATTTTGGATTGGAGATGTTTAATATGAGTCTGGAAGGAGAGTTTACAGTCCAGCCAGACACCTAGGTATTTATAGTTGTCCACATATTCTAGGTCAGAACCATCCAGAGTAGTGATGCTAGTCGGGCGGGCAGGTGCAGGCAGCGAACAGTTGAAAAGCATGCATTTGGTTTTACTAGCGTAGAGCAGTTGGAGGCCACGGAAGGAGTGTTTTATGGCATTGAAGCTTGTTTGGAGGTTAGTTAACACAGTGTCTAAAGAATGGCCAGATGTATACAGAATGGTGTCGTCTGCGTAGAGGTGGATCAGGGAATCACCCGCAGCAAGAGCGACATCATTGATATATACTTTAATGTCTTATGTTTTTCCATAGGAAGCCTTACATTTTACAGTCCATAGTTTTCCTCCACAGATCTTATTATTCAGCACCAGTTAACTATAGGTCACATTCATTTCATATCTTTAGAATGTGCAAAGGCATCCTTGAAAATGTATACAGGCAGTGGGAACAAGTTTGAGAAATGGAAAAATGGAAATAAGAAATCAAATGAAATACATTTCCACAAACACTGATCCCTCTTTACCTGTAAGCATCACTATCCCATTATCCTTAAAGGGGCAATCTGGGATTTAAATAACTAAACGGCCTCCCGCCACTTTCTTTGGTAAACAGCTGAGGGATTGAGCTGAAGAAATGAAACCACACAAATTCATAAAGTGAGCTTTGGATGCAAGGACTGACCATACATGAAATTACAGTTTTAACCATGTTTTGAGGCTATACAGAGTTTGTTTACAAATAGAAATATGGAGTAAAATAAGCTTGTATTTTGAGTTCTAATGGGGTTCTAATGGGGTACGTTGTACTAAGCTCCTGAGGCATTTATAAGTTATATTCTTCAAGAATCAATGGGTATAAATCGTTAAATTAGAAGTCCAAAAATGTATGTACCAAACGCAGATTGTGCCTTTAAATAAGATCTTTTCCTACTTAGATGTTTTCCTACTTGTGGTTGTAATAATATGAGCAAAATGATGAACTGAATAAAATAAAATCAAGCTTTATTTATACATAACATTTCAGGCATGGGATGCAATGCAATGTGCTTCACAGGAACAAACAGGTTCTCTGGCTTCTCAGGTTCTCTGGCAGGCTATTCCAGAGACTGGGGGCATAATAACTAAAGGCTGCCTCTACATGTCTCTTGGTCCCCCCTCAGGTTCTCTGGCAGGCTATTCCAGAGGCTGGGGGCATAATAACTAAAGGCTGCCTCTCCATGTCTCTTGGTCCTCAGCTTTGGGATAGTTAAAAGGCCAGTGCCAAAGGACCTAAGGGAACCTACTGGGTACATAACTTAGAAGCATGTCTGACATGTATTGGGGAGCACAACCGTGGATTGATTTAAAAACAGGTGGTAAAAAGCTATATTTTGGTCACATTCATAGTGTGTGATTCAACATTTATTTCAGAATCTAAAATAACACCTAGGTTTTTTACCTGGTGTTTTATCTTTATTGCCTGTGAATTAAAATGTGCGACTAGATTCTCTCTCTGTGCTTTGACTCCAACAATAAGTACCTCTGTCTAGTCTTGATTTAGCTGGAGAAAGTCGAAGCATTTAAATCACTAATATAGTCTAATCATTTATCCTTGGAGCTAAAATACTCTGGTGACACAGAAATGTGTAGTTGTGTATCGTCTGCGTAGCAGTGAAAATCAATGCTGTGCTTTCTGATAACGCTGTCAAGGGGTAACATATATAATCTGAACAGTACCGGACCCAAAATCGAACCTTGTGGAACGCCACATGTGATGTGTATTTTCTCTGAGTTATGTTCACCGAGAGTGACAAAAAACTCTCGACCGGTTAAATACGTCTGGACTAGAGAGACCAACCCACCTCTCCAGTCTGTCCAGAAGGACATCATGGTCAACAGTGTCAAATGCAGCACTTAAATCTAAGAGTACAAGGACAGAGAAATGTTTGGCATCTGTGCTGGCTCTAAGATCATTTACCTCGTTAACTAAGGCTGTCTCTGTGCTGTGGTGGGCACGGAAACCATATTAGAGCACGTCGTCATCCACATCGACGGGGCCGCAGTTGAGCAGGTCAAGAGCTTCAAGTTTATTTGGTGTCCAAATCACTAAAGACTTAAAATGGTCCAAACACACACGTATAGTCAAGAAGAAGGCACGACATAGCCTCTTCCCCCTAGGGAGGTTGAAAAAGTTTGGTACGGGCAATAAAATCTTCAAAAAGTTATACAGCTGTACCATTGAGAGCATTTTGGCTGGCTGGTTGGACCCTGTATATAGTATGGTACTGGAACTGACCCTGTATATAGTATGGTACTGGAACTGACCCTGTATATAGTATGGTGTTGAACTGACCCTGTATATTGTATGGTATTGAACTGACCCTGTATGTAGTATGGCATTAAACTGACCCTGTATATAGTATGGTATTGAACTGACCCTGTATATAGTATGGTATTGAACTGACCCTGTATATAGTATGGTATTGAACTGACCCTGTATATAGTATGGTATTGAACTGACCCTGTATATAGTATGGTATTGAACTGACCCTGTATATAGTAAGGTACTGGAACTGACCCTGTATATAGTATGGTACTGGAACTGACCCTGTATATAGTATGGTACTGGAACTGACCCTGTATATAGTATGGTGTTGAACTGACCCTGTATATTGTATGGTATTGAACTGACCCTGTATGTAGTATGGCATTAAACTGACCCTGTATATAGTATGGTGTTGAACTGACCCTGTATATAGTATGGTATTGAACTGACCCTGTATATAGTATGGTATTGAACTGACCCTGTATATAGTATGGTACTGGAACTGACCCTGTATATAGTATGGTATTGGAGCTGACCCTGTATATAGTATGGTATTGAACTGACCCTGTATATAGTATGGTATTGGAGCTGACCCTGTATATAGTATGGTATTGAACTGACCCTGTATATAGTATGGTATTGGAACTGACCCTGTATATAGTATGGTATTGAACTGACCCTGTATATAGTATGGTATTAAACTGACCCTGTATATAGTATGGTATTGAACTGACCCTGTATATAGTATGGTATTGAACTGACCCTGTATATAGTATGGTATAAAACTGACCCTGTATATAGTATGGTATTGAACTGACCCTGTATATAGTATGGTATTGAACTGACCCTATATATAGTATGGTATTGAACTGACCCTGTATATAGTATGGTATTGAACTGACCCTGTATATAGCATTGTCACTATACAGCCAACAATGCACATGTTTTCCCCGACGTTCGCGTAAATTGCATTCATGGTGAATGCACATCGACTCAAGCATAAAATACCTTTAAAAGTCTGTTATAGTGTGCTGTGTTATAATGAGCCTTGCATTGAATCCCGGCTCTTGTCTCATACCACTGTTCCAACATCAGAAGGAACACCTTTAATGTGCTCCAAAAATAAACAAATGAACAAAATGGTTCACATAATTGTAGCAAAGTGATGATCTGAAGACACTACTTACCCCTGTCCTTTGTCAAGTCATCTGTACATATGTAGAGTAGATGGAAGACAATGAGAACATCATTAACATGTTAATTAGGAGATTAGAAGTCTGTTAAGTGAATATTTACAGGAGTGTGTAATCTGGGTTAGGGACAATTAAACCACTACTTACCCCTCTGCAGTTTGAGTTGATCTATTATCACACCTGCAGATTAAAAAGAAAAGTCAGTCATCAGTGTCAACATGTTAATCAACAGCAGATTTTAATATACTTAGGGTTGCAGAATTCTGGGAACATTCAATAAATGTCCTGGTTTTCCAGAAATCCTGGTTGGAGGATTCTAGGATTTCCTGCTTATTCCCTCCGGATTCTAGGAATGTTCCGTCACACTTCCACCACCATGCTTGACCGTTGGTATAAGGTTCTGACTGTGGAATGCAGTGTTTGGTTTTCGCCAGACATAATGGGACGCATGTCGTCCAAAAACGTTATACTTTTGACTCGTCTGTCCATAGAACATTCTTCCAAGAGTCTTGATGATCATCCAGGTGCTTCCTGGCAAACTTGAGTCAACTTGCTGGATGAGATGGGTCCGATTCTGTCTGGCGAAAACCTAACACTGCATTCCACAGTAAGAATCTCATACCAACGGTCAAGCATTGTGGTGGTAGTGTGATGGTTTTGGGATGCTTTGCTGCCTCAGGACCTGGAGGACATGCCTTAATGAAAGGAACCAGGAATTCTGCTCTGTATCAGATCATTCTACAGGAGAATGTCAGGCCATCCATCTGTGAGGTGAAGCTGAAGCGTAGGTGGGTCATGCAGCAAGACAATGATCCAAAACACAAGTCTACATGAACATGGCTAAAAAGCAACACGTTTGAACTTTTGGAATGAGATGTTGTGGCAGGATTTCAAACAAGCAGTTCATGCTTCAAAACCCACATATGTCACGAGTTAAACCAGTTCTGCATGCAAGAGTGGGCCAAAATTCCTCCACAGCGATGTGAAAGAATGATCAACAACTACAGGAAGCATTTGGTTGCAGTCATCGGTGCTAATGGTGGCACAACCACTTATTGAGTGTAAGGGAGCAATTACAATTTCACACTGGGGAATTGGGTTTTGCATAACAGTTAAATAATAAAATAAGTAGACTATAATTTTTTCATTTATATTTGTAAACTCAGGTTCGCTTTATTTAATATTAAGTTTTGGTTGAAGATCTGATTACATTCAGTATTAAAAATATGCAAAAATAGAGAATCAGAAAGGGGGAAAATACTTTTTCACAGCCTGTAGGTACATTACCCACCACTAAAGACACACAGACTGTAGGTACATTACCCACCATTAAAGACACAGACTGTAGGTACATTACCCACCACTAAAGACACACAGACTGTAGGTACATTACCCACCAATAAAGACACACAGACTGTAGGTACATTACCCACCAATAAAGACACACAGACTGTAGGTACATTACCCACCACTAAAGACACACAGACTGTAGGTACATTACCCACCAATAAAGACACACAGACTGTAGGTACATTACCCACCACTAAAGACACACAGACTGTAGGTACATTACCCACCACTAAAGACACACAGACTGTAGGTACATTACCCACCAATAAAGACACACAGACTGTAGGTACATTACCCACCACTAAAGACACACAGACTGTAGGTACATTACCCACCAATAAAGACACACAGACTGTAGGTACATTACCCACCAATAAAGACACACAGACTGTAGGTACATTACCCACCACTAAAGACACACAGACTGTAGGTACATTACCCACCACTAAAGACCCACAGACTGTAGGTACATTACCCACCACTAAAGACACACAGACTGTAGGTACATTACCCACCACTAAAGACACACAGACTGTAGGTACATTACCCACCACTAAAGATACACAGACTGTAGGTACATTACCCACCACTAAAGATACACAGACTGTAGGTACATTACCCACCACTAAAGACACACAGACTGTAGGTACATTACCCACCACTAAAGACCCACAGACTGTAGGTACATTACCCACCACTAAAGACACACAGACTGTAGGTACATTACCCACCACTAAAGATACACAGACTGTAGGTACATTACCCACCACTAAAGACACACAGACTGTAGGTACATTACCCACCATTAAAGACACAGACTGTAGGTACATTACCCACCACTAAAGACACACAGACTGTAGGTACATTACCCACCACTAAAGACACACAGACTGTAGGTACATTACCCAACAATAAAGACACAGACTGTAGGTACATTACCCACCACTAAAGACACACAGACTGTAGGTACATTACCCACCACTAAAGATACACAGACTGTAGGTACATTACCCACCACTAAAGACACACAGACTGTAGGTACATTACCCACCATTAAAGACACAGACTGTAGGTACATTACCCACCACTAAAGACACACAGACTGTAGGTACATTACCCACCACTAAAGACACACAGACTGTAGGTACATTACCCAACAATAAAGACACACAGACTGTAGGTACATTACCCACCAATAAAGACACACAGACTGTAGGTACATTACCCACCAATAAAGACACACAGACTGTAGGTACATTACCCACCACTAAAGACACACAGACTGTAGGTACATTACCCACCACTAAAGATACACAGACTGTAGGTACATTACCCACCACTAAAGACACACAGACTGTAGGTACATTACCCACCACTAAAGACACACAGACTGTAGGTACATTACCCACCAATAAAGACACACAGACTGTAGGTACATTACCCACCACTAAAGACACACAGACTGTAGGTACATTACCCACCAATAAAGACACACAGACTGTAGGTACATTACCCACCAATAAAGACACACAGACTGTAGGTACATTACCCACCACTAAAGACACACAGACTGTAGGTACATTACCCACCACTAAAGACACACAGACTGTAGGTACATTACCCACCACTAAAGACACACAGACTGTAGGTACATTACCCACCAATAAAGACACACAGACTGTAGGTACATTACCCACCAATAAAGACACACAGACTGTAGGTACATTATCCACCACTAAAGACACACAGACTGTAGGTACATTACCCACCAATAAAGACACACAGACTGTAGGTACATTACCCACCAATAAAGACACACAGACTGTAGGTACATTACCCACCACTAAAGACACACAGACTGTAGGTACATTACCCACCACTAAAGACAAACAGACTGTAGGTACATTACCCACCAATAAAGACACACAGACTGTAGGTACATTACCCACCAATAAAGACACACAGACTGTAGGTACATTACCCACCACTAAAGACACACAAATTGTGAGACTTAATTTATTTGAATGTGCATTCAAAACATTGAACAAAAAATGCAAGTGTCGCACGCTCACACACACAGGGAATACGTATTGTAGTTACCAGACTCAGAGGGAATTAGCAGTGTAGTTACCAGACAGAGGGAATTAGCAGTGTAGTTACCAGACACAGAGGGAATTAGCAGTGTAGTTACCAGACTCAGAGGGAATTAGCAGTGTAGTTACCAGACTCAGAGGGAATTAGCAGTGTAGTTACCAGACACAGAGGGAATTAGCAGTGTAGTTACCAGACACAGAGGGAATTAGCAGTGTAGTTACCAGACTCAGAGGGAATTAGCAGTGTAGTTACCAGACACAGAGGGAATTAGCAGTGTAGTTACCAGACACAGGGAATTAGCAGTGTAGTTACCAGACACAGGGAATTAGCAGTGTAGTTACCAGACAGAGGGAATTAGCAGTGTAGTTACCAGACAGAGGGAATTAGCAGTGTAGTTACCAGACTCAGAGGGAATTAGCAGTGTAGTTACCAGACTCAGAGGGAATTGGCATTGTAGTTACAAGACAGAGAGAATTGGCAGTGTAGTTACCAGACACAGAGGGAATTAGCAGTGTAGTTACCAGACAGAGGGAATTAGCAGTGTAGTTACCAGACAGAGGGAATTAGCAGTGTAGTTACCAGACTCAGAGGGAATTAGCAGTGTAGTTACCAGACAGAGGGAATTAGCAGTGTAGTTACCAGACAGAGGGAATTAGCAGTGTAGTTACCAGACAGAGGGAATTAGCAGTGTAGTTACCAGACTCAGAGGGAATTAGCAGTGTAGTTACCAGACTCAGAGGGAATTGGCATTGTAGTTACCAGACAGAGAGAATTAGCAGTGTAGTTACCAGACAGAGGGAATTAGCAGTGTAGTTACCAGACACAGAGGGAATTAGCAGTGTAGTTACCAGACAGAGGGAATTAGCAGTGTAGTTACCAGACTCAGAGGGAATTGGCAGTGTAGTTACAAGACTCAGAGGGAATTAGCAGTGTAGTTACCAGACTCAGAGGGAATTAGCAGTGTAGTTACCAGACAGAGGGAATTAGCAGTGTAGTTACCAGACTCAGAGGGAATTGGCAGTGTAGTTACCAGACAGAGGGAATTAGCAGTGTAGTTACCAGACAGAGGGAATTAGCAGTGTAGTTACCAGACTCAGAGGGAATTAGCAGTGTAGTTACCAGACAGAGGGAATTAGCAGTGTAGTTACCAGACAGAGGGAATTAGCAGTGTAGTTACCAGACTCAGAGGGAATTGGCAGTGTAGTTACCAGACTCAGAGGGAATTAGCAGTGTAGTTACCAGACACAGAGGGAATTAGCAGTGTAGTTACCAGACAGAGGGAATTAGCAGTGTAGTTACCAGACTCAGAGGGAATTAGCAGTGTAGTTACCAGACTCAGAGGGAATTAGCAGTGTAGTTACCAGACAGAGGGAATTAGCAGTGTAGTTACCAGACACAGAGGGAATTAGCAGTGTAGTTACCAGACACAGAGGGAATTAGCAGTGTAGTTACCAGACAGAGGGAATTAGCAGTGTAGTTACCAGACTCAGAGGGAATTGGCAGTGTAGTTACCAGACTCAGAGGGAATTAGCAGTGTAGTTACCAGACACAGAGGGAATTAGCAGTGTAGTTACCAGACAGAGAGGGAATTAGCAGTGTAGTTACCAGACAGAGGGAAATAGCAGTGTAGTTACCAGACTCAGAGGGAATTAGCAGTGTAGTTACCAGACAGAGAGGGAATTAGCAGTGTAGTTACCAGACAGAGGGAATTAGCAGTGTAGTTACCAGACTCAGAGGGAATTAGCAGTGTAGTTACCAGACAGAGGGAATTAACACTGTAGTTACCAGACAGAGGGAATTAGCAGTGTAGTTACCAGACACAGAGGGAATTAGCAGTGTAGTTACCAGACAGAGGGAATTAACACTGTAGTTACCAGACTCAGAGGGAATTGGCAGTGTAGTTACCAGACACAGGGAATTAGCAGTGTAGTTACCAGACAGAGGGAATTAGCAGTGTAGTTACCAGACAGAGGGAATTAGCAGTGTATTTACCAGACAGAGGGAATTAGCAGTGTAGTTACCAGACACAGAGGGAATTAGCAGTGTAGTTACCAGACACAGAGGGAATTAGCAGTGTAGTTACCAGACAGAGGAAATTAGCAGTGTAGTTACCAGACAGAGGGAATTAGCAGTGTAGTTACCAGACAGAGGGAATTAGCAGTGTAGTTACCAGACTCAGAGGGAATTAGCAGTGTAGTTACCAGACACAGAGGGAATTAGCAGTGTAGTTACCAGACAGAGGGAATTAGCAGTGTAGTTACCAGACAGAGGGAATTAGCAGTGTAGTTACCAGACTCAGATGGAATTAGCAGTGTAGTTACCAGACAGAGGGAATTAGCAGTGTAGTGACCAGACACAGAGGGAATTAGCAGTGTAGTTACCACACAGAGGGAATTAGCAGTGTAGTTACCAGACACAGAGGGAATTAGCAGTGTAGTTACCAGACAGAGGGAATTAGCAGTGTAGTTACCAGACTCAGAGGGAATTAGCAGTGTAGTTACCAGACACAGAGGGAATTAGCAATGTAGTTACCAGACAGAGGGAATTAGCAGTGTAGTTACCAGACAGAGGGAATTAGCAGTGTAGTTACCAGACACAGAGGGAATTAACATTGTAGTTACCAGACAGAGGGAATTAACACTGTAGTTACCAGACAGAGGGAATTAACACTGTAGTTACCAGACAGAGGGAATTAGCAGTGTAGTTACCAGACAGAGGGAATTAGCAGTGTAGTTACCAGACAGAGGGAATTAGCAGTGTAGTTACCAGACAGAGGGAATTAACACTGTAGTTACCAGACAGAGGGAATTAACACTGTAGTTACCAGACAGAGGGAATTAACACTGTAGTTACCAGACAGAGGGAATTAACACTGTAGTTACCAGACAGAGGGAATTAACACTGTAGTTACCAGACAGAGGGAATTAACACTGTAGTTACCTGACTCAGAGTGTGAACTGTGGAGGAGAAGCAGGAGGGTCACAAACAGACTGTCTGGTCCAGTCTCCATTATTCCTGAAAGAGACAATTGGTCTAACAAAGAAACATCAATTATAAAGATCAGAACCAGATATCAACCAGTAGACCAGCATCTTATTCATTATCACTATGCTATTATAGAGAACACTGCTCTGTCAATCTAGGTGTGTTTTTTAAGAGTAATGGAAAATAAAAGGTTTAATATAACCCACTTAATGTTATTGATAAATATTCTGACCCTCTTTACAGCACGTCAGAAAAGAAAGTGGTGGGGAGAGTGAAAATGTATGAATTAAAAATAGTACAAATGTTGTTTGAGCATTTTGACGATTTAACAAGAGAGAGCAGAGGTCATCCTGGGTGGTTGGGATGATCATTGGTTGTAAGTGTCTGTAACACCTGACATTCACAGAGTACAAAACCACACATTCATGTAGCCCTTCTTAAATACATTTTTATTTGTATGTACACTAAAATAAATAGCTACATTCACACCAGTTTAAAAAGACCCTAACGAATGTATTGAAACCTTTCCATAGGCTCTTTAGTCTTTTTCCATAGGAAGTCCCTTACATTTTAGTCCCTTATAGTTTTCCTCCACAGATCTTATTATTATGTACCAGTTAACTATAGGTCACATTCATTTCATATCTTTAGAATGTGCAAAGGCATCCCTGAAAATGTATACAGGCAGCGGGAACAATTGTGAGAAACTGTCACAAACCCAAATATCAAACACACAAAACGGAACAAAAACAATGTATATTGCTCTTTACCTGTGAGCACCACCACATGACCCTTGAAGGGGCGATCTGGGATTCAAACTACTAAATGGCCACCCACCACATTCTTTTGGTAAACAGCTGTGGGATGAAGCTGGGGAAATTAAACCACTCAAATTTAAAGAGCCACGAGATCAAAATGATAGTTTTAACCATTGTCTGAAGCTATACAGCGTTACTTACCAATTACATTATTTACAAGCAATGGGTTCTGATGGGTTCTGATGGGTTCTGATGGGTTCTGATGGGGTAAAACAGTTGACCTGAGCTCATGAGGCATTTATACGTTACATTCTTTAACAATCAATGGCTACATATCATTCATTTAAAGGTTACAAATAATGATGTACCAATACTGGATTGCCCCTTTAATGGCAGATCATGTGAACACACAGAACTGTTTCCCCCGAGACACTAATCAGAAATAGTAGGGTTCTGGAGGCCCTATTCATTAAGACTTGTGCTATTATATTCTTTAACAGTAGTTAACCCCATGATGATAGGCTTTGTCCCAAATGTTACCCTATCCCCTATGTAGTGCACTACTTTTCACCAGGTCCCATATGGCTCTGGTCAACAATAGTGCACTACATAGGGAATAGGGTGCCATTTAAGAGGAAATCACACTCTGGATCAACAACACAAACATATATCATATAAATATTGTTATAACCAATCTGTTATGTAAATATTAAATACAATATATTTCCTATGGATTAATGATGAATTTACATGAATAACTATACACACATTAAGAATAAATACATGAAGATAAAATCACCATCTTCAAAAGAGATGTAAGACCACTGGGGGAACGAGGCAGATGGCTGGAGGTAAGTGTGGATCAGTCTCAGACCTCAACCACTGTGTCACAACATAAATACATCAATACATTCAGAACAAAAGACTAACAATTTCAGCATATTCCTGATTATCAACATATTGACTTTGCATTAATGTTCAATCTGGCTTTGAAGCGGAGAAGTCTTCTGTGTTTGTGTCCATCCATGTGTGTATGTATCACTCTAGCAGTGTACCAGAGCCAGCGGCTGGTGTGAGGGTGATGGGGAACATTAGGACCTTAGCCTTCATGAAGGACAGGTCAGCCAGCCCACAGATCACCCTGGCTGCCTCCTCACTCAGCTGGTCCTCTTCATCCCTATGGGGTTTCCTGACACAAACAACACATTAAGATGGGAAAAACACAGAGGCCACATTTGATTGCAAGTGAGTTTACTCTCTTTCCATGCAAAGCTCTTTCAGACCTGGCAAAGCACGATATAAATCCAATCGATTATGCTTGATTATCAATTATTGATCTCTACGTGTGTGTGTGTGTGTGTGTGTGTGTGTGTGTGTGTGTGTGTGTGTGTGTCAGTCTGACCTGGTGGAGGTAGTGGTGTTCTCCATAGTAGACATGAGGTGGTTCAGGTTGTCTGCTAGACGGCTGCTTGTGTCACTGTCTAGCTCTGGATCCACCACTTCACACATACACACACACACACACACAAAACATTTACATACACACAATACGCATTTACACACATTGTACCGACACTGTAGTAACTCTGTAATTACACTGCCCACCAATGTGACTTCCATGTTCATGGATACCAATGTAAACTTGTTTAGTGTGCGCATATCAATGTTCATTTCGTCAACAAAAAGTGACAAAAATATTTATCAAACACCTATTTTTCAGGGGCAATTATGTGTATGTTTGCATGCGTGAGTGGCCCAAAGATATGGAGATTCAGCCCTGAGGGACCTCTGCTCTCTACAGGGACTAGAGGGAGGGAGGTGAAGGGGGTACATAGAACCAGGGTGAAGATGCCCCTAGTTGTATCTTCCACTAATGGTTCAGGTTAGGATTGGGGGAGGGGAAGCTGATCCTAGATCTGTACTTAGGGGAAACTTCACCCAGGACTGTTACATACTGTACACCTGTGTTTCTCAATCCCTCATCTGTCTATGAACTTCTGGAAGATAGTTAGCTGATGCTAATAATTCTGGACTGTGTTTAGAGTTCAAAACAAAAAGACAACCATAGCACTTCTGTATTTGGTCCAAATCAAGGTGTACAAACTACTAGCAAGTGGCGAAGAAACCATCAAGCATTTGGTCTTTCAACACAGTGGGTGGCAGTATAGAGCTGGAATAAGAATCTACAGAACAGAGGAAAGCAGCATAGAGTTGGATAGAGTGCTCTTCCTTACATCTTTGCCATACTGGCTTCAGAGACAGCATGGGCAGCAATATTGAGGGCTTTCTCCATTTTACCTCAACTAGTAAATTGGCATTCGGTAAACAAACTGAAAGGGTTTGCATACTGCCTCCTGGAGTGTGTTGTCTGAACAGGCATTAAGGCCAAGGTGGGTGATTTACTGTCACATCCAGGTATGGAATGTTTGCTCAGGAGAATAATTCATTGACAGATCCTTCTTGCTGATCTGGATGGAATTCTGTGATCCTTATTTATCCTATAGAAATTCCCACCCAGTTGACTGCTTCCTAATGGTGAACGGCCTCAATGGCACTGCCCATGTTAAACCAGGATGTGTTACATCTATCCATGTCTACGGAGGAAAGTAGTCAGTGCAGTGATAGAACAGCCAGAGAAAACCAAGAGGCAGGACAGCTCAGATAGGTGTAATATATTAGAAAGAGGTTTATTCACGTATTTACAACAGTGTTTATTGCAACCACACTGAAAGAACCTTAAAACACATCATTGGTTGGGGGAATCTAAAAAGAAATATAAAAACATATACAAGCTAAATCAAAATGTATTTTTTATATATATCACAGTGATTGTAAAGATCAGTTTCCGTTTACTGAATATATATGTCCTCTTTATTTTACAAAGAAAATGAAAAGTAAAGATACAGAAGAATATAAGAAAACACAGAATAGCAGCTTAAACAGAAAACAGTAAGATAATCCTGGCTTTCTCTATCCTGGGTACCAGTAAGAGAATCCTGGCTTTCTCTATCCTGGGTACTAGTAAGAGGATCCTGGCTTTCTCTATCCTGGGTACTAGTAAGAGAATCCTGGCTTTCTCTAGTCTGGGTACCAGTAAGAAGATCCTGGCTTTCTCTATCCTGGGTACTAGTAAGAGGATCCTGGCTTTCTCTATCCTGGGTACCAGTAAGAGGATCCTGGCTTTCTCTATCCTGGGTACTAGTAAGAGAATCCTGGCTTTCTCTAGTCTGGATACCAGTAAGAGAATCCTGGCTTTCTCTATCCTGGGTACCAGTAAGAGGAACCTGGCTTTCTCTATCCTGGGTACCAGTAAGAGAATCCTGGCTTTCTCTATCCTGGGTACTAGTAAGAGGAACCTGGCTTTCTCTATCCTGGGTACCAGTAAGAGGATCCTGGCTTTCTCTATCCTGGGTACTAGTAAGAGAATCCTGGCTTTCTCTAGTCTGGATACCAGTAAGAGAATCCTGGCTTTCTCTATCCTGGGTACCAGTAAGAGGAACCTGGCTTTCTCTATCCTGGGTACCAGTAAGAGAATCCTGGCTTTCTCTATCCTGGGTACCAGTAAGAGGAACCTGGCTTTCTCTAGTCTGGATACCAGTAAGAGGATCCTGGCTTTCTCTAGTCTGGATACCAGTAAGAGGATCCTGGCTTTCTCTAGTCTGAATACCAGTAAGAGGAACCTGGCTTTCTCTAGTCTGGATACCAGTCTGTTTGTGCTAATATTCCACTCCATGTCATGCCAAACATCATTTTTGGCATAAGACAAATTACAAAGAATGTGGAATGTTAGTACAGAACAGGTCTGGATCTCAGGCTTTTTCACATGAGCTTATTTCTACTACAACTAAAATGCAGCTACTGAAGGGATTCCCTTTAGGCTATGGCCACACATTCATCTATATGGCTTGACTTGTCTTTGCCCCATTCCATCCACTAATACTGAAAGAACTCTCACCCAGTGCAATAAGAAACAGTGTTTGGATCAATGATGAAGGGTAACAACATGTGAGAAACCTCATAAGCATCACTCTATACAGGGCAGATGAGGTAGCCGGTTAAGTTAGACGTATAGAGAGAGAGAGAGCCTTGAGATTCCACAGTATAAGATACAATTAAAGGGAAAGACTGTCATGAAAATGAGTAGTACCATCTAGAGGGAGAGGGGGGGAGGGGAGAGAGGGGGAGAGAGGGGGAGAGAGAGGGAGAGGGGGGAGAGAGGGGGAGAGGGGGGAGAGAGGGGGAGTGATAGAGACTATGTTCCAAAGTCCACACTTGCATACCACTTACTTAGAATGCATGTCCAACACATTGCTTCATTATAAATGGTAGTCTAGTATGTCCAACACAATGCTTCATTATAAATGGTAGTCTAGTATGTCCAACACATTGCTTCATTATAAATGGTAGTCTAGTATGTCCAACACATTGCTTCATTATAAATGGTAGTCTAGTATGTCCAACACAATGCTTCAGTATAAATGGTAGTCTAGTATGTCCAACACATTGCTTCATTATAAATGGTAGTCTAGTATGTCCAACACAATGCTTCATTATAAATGGTAGTCTAGCATGTCCAACACAATGCTTCATTATAAATGGTAGTCTAGTATGTCCAACACAATGCTTCAGTATAAATGGTAGTCTAGTGTGTCCAACACAATGCTTCAGTATAAATGGTAGTCTAGTGTGTTCAACACATTGCTTCATTATAAATGGTAGTCTAGTGTGTCCAACACAATGCTTCATTATAAATGGTAGTCTAGTATGTTCAACACATTGCTTCATTATAGGTGGTAGTCTAGTGTGTCCAACACATTGCTTCATTATAAATGGTAGTCTAGTATGTTCAACACATTGCTTCATTATAGGTGGTAGTCTAGTGTGTCCAACACATTGCTTCATTATAAATGGTAGTCTAGTGTGTTCAACACATTGCTTCATTATAAATGGTAGTCTAGCATGTCCAACACATTGCTTCATTATAAATGGTAGTCTAGTATGTTCAACACATTGCTTCATTATAGGTGGTAGTCTAGTGTGTCCAACACATTGCTTCATTATAAATGGTAGTCTAGTATGTCCAACACATTGCTTCATTATAGGTGGTAGTCTAGTGTGTCCAACACATTGCTTCATTATAAATGGTAGTCTAGTGTGTTCAACACATTGCTTCATTATAAATGGTAGTCTAGCATGTCCAACACATTGCTTCATTATAAATGGTAGTCTAGTATGTTCAACACATTGCTTCATTATAAATGGTAGTCTAGTATGTCCAACACATTGCTTCATTATAAATGGTAGTCTAGTATGTCCAACACATTGCTTCATTATAAATGGTAGTCTAGTATGTTCAACACATTGCTTCATTATAAATGGTAGTCTAGTATGTTCAACACATTGCTTCATTATAAATGGTAGTCTAGTATGTTCAACACATTGCTTCATTATAAATGGTAGTCTAGTATGTTCAACACATTGCTTCATTATAAATGGTAGTCTAGTATGTCCAACACATTGCTTCATTATAAATGGTAGTCTAGTATGTCCAACACATTGCTTCATTATAGGTGGTAGTCTAGTATGTCCAACACATTGCTTCATTATAGGTGGTAGTCTAGTATGTCCAACACAATGCTTCATTATAGGTGGTAGTCTAGTATGTCCAACACAATGCTTCATTATAGGTGGTAGTCTAGTATGCTGGTGTGGACATTGGAACCAAAGAGAGAAACAAAAGTCAGGTAGCAGCAGAGTCGGAGGGGGAGACTGTGTACAGCAGCCTCATCTCTGGCCCTGTAGGTAGGGGGCTCAGTGGGAGGACGTACCATCCAGACGGTTGACGCCAAGGCCACTTCTGCTCCAGTCAAACTGGGACCAAGGCTGGGGGGCCCCCTGCTGGCAGAAGGAACAAACTGTAGTGAGGCTCAGCATTGTGCCCTCTGTTCAACAAAGTCTCTTGAAGGCCCATACTCACAAAAGCACGTCAGACAAAGGAGTGCTGATCTAGATTCAGGTCCCCCTGGTTCTTGTTATCTTATTGATTATTAGTTCAAAGACTAGACTGATCCTAGATCAGTACTCCTACTCCGAGACACTTTGTGAATATGGCCAGGTCTTAGTGATGGATAGAGGACAGCACAGAGGAATTGGGAGTTAGTTAGTCCAGGATATTGTCATTATCCTCCTAATGCTAGGATCTGCGGTAAGGATATCTGATCCTAGGTCAGAGTTTAGGGTTAACTTCATTATCAAGGGAGTATAAAATATAGTGCCCAATGTTGCCCTGTTTGTGTTGGGTATACTATGTGAGTCACCGGCTGTCTGGAGACTTTCCCAACTGTCACATCCTAGTCAGACTGTCTGGAAACATTACCAACAGTCACATCCTAGTCAGACTGTCTGGAACATTACCAACAGTCACATCCTAGTCAGACTGTCTGGAATACATTACCAACTGTCACATCCTAGTCAGACTGTCTGGAAACATTACCAACAGTCACATCCTAGTCAGACTGTCTGGAAACATTACCAACAGTCACATCCTAGTCAGTGTCTGGAAACATTACCAACAGTCACATCCTAGTCAGACTGTCTGGAAACATTACCAACAGTCACATCCTAGTCAGACTGTCTGGAAACATTACCAACTGTCATATCCTAGTCAGACTGTCTGGAAACATTACCAACTGTCACATCCTAGTCAGACTGTCTGGAAACATTACCAACAGTCACATCCTAGTCAGACTGACTGGAAACATTACCAACTGTCATATCCTAGTCAGACTGTCTGGAAACATTACCAACTGTCACATCCTTGTAGGACTGTCTGGAAACATTACCAACTGTCACATCCTAGTCAGACTGTCTGGAAACATTACCAACTGTCACATCCTAGTCAGACTGTCTGGAAACATTACCAACTGTCACATCCTAGTCAGACTGTCTGGAAACATTACCAACTGTCACATCCTTGCCTCTTCTGTCCTGAATTCAAGGAAAATAACTATTCTTACCTCTCTCAAAATTCATTGTAAGAGAGGATCCAAGGTCCCTCCTCTCAGACCTCCTCCTCCTCCAATGAGCTTTGAGAAAGGGGTGAGGCATTGAGCAAACAAAGACGAGGAGAGTTAACAGCTGGTAACATGTTCACACACAGCCGTGGTGTGCCTGTTGCTCCCGGGTGAAGTTTCCCTAGGTACAGATCTAGGATCTGCTTCACCTACCCCAATTCTAACTGTAACCATTAGCAGGGAAATGCTAAACTGTACCCCATCTCAACACTAGGACAACTTCACCCTACAACCTGTTTCTGTACCTGTATTGACGAGGTGGTGGTGGTTCCTGTGACCCAGGAAGTGCTTGTGCTGTGGCAGCAGTCTTCTCCGCAGCTGAAGCTGGTCTCAGCGGCTCTTTGGTGGGCTCTAACATTCCCTGAGAGAGAGAGGAGAGAGGTGGGTGACGGGAGAGAGAGAGAGATGGGAGAGCGATAGGGAATCAAAGGTGAATGGGAAAGGGAGTGGCAGAGAAAGAAAGAGGTCACCATGGAACCACATGTCACATGATGAAAGGTTTGGAGAGGGAGAAAGCAATATGGCCGACAGTCGAGTCATCATCTTATTGCTTTACACATACCCAGTATTTTCAGATCTGTGACCATTAATTAAGGGGCTATCAGCATACAAGGCTAAGGGAATGGAGCCTGGTCCCAGATCTGTTGTGCTATCATGTCAACTCCTGGTCATGTTGGCATGAAAAACAAGTGGCCAGGAGAGGCATGACGAACAAACTGACTGGTACCCAGGCTTAGGGGAGGATCTAGGGACAGAAATGGAACCATGGACTGTGTCCATATGGGCCCTGGTCTAAAGTAGTGCCCTATACAGTGAATAGGGTTCCATTTGGGACACAGAACAGTATCTCATCAGTCCACTCACCAGGCTGGTTGCAAACACAGGAACTATGACAGGCTGTTTTTCCCTCTGGCCAGTGAACAACTGTGGAGGAGAGAGTGAATCAGAAATCACCAAGTAACTTTACATGTAGCAGGAATTCAAGCTGGTGAAATGGTGCTGCTTTTCCACCAATAAACAGAATATACAGACAGAGTAACATTATATTATAGATGAAGAATTGACATAACCCACATACAGTATGTACACTATAGACACAGCAACAACAGAGCACTTCTACATAGTAAAGGGGATATATAGACACATTTACAGTAGATGATGTACAATATGGTAATATGGGGAGGGAGGGAGGGAGGGGCTTACGGACAGACAGACACATTACTTACTACATCGTTGATGTTGTTGTTGTCATAGACAGATGGCTTCATGTTTTATTTAGTTATGTTTCTCTAATGGAAAGTCATTCACTGAGCTCTATACATGTAGATGTTATAAAGTCATGTGAAATGACATCCATCCATTTTCTTACTGTTTGTTTACATCTGCTGTTATTCTGTTGAGGTGGCTGTGGCTCACTCTGCTATGCATGGAGCCATTCACATAATTACTGAGTGTGGCCTTAAACTGAAAAGAGGCCGTTACCATGTTCCTGGTCCATCCCCAGACAGCGGAGCAGGGCCCTGTTGCTATGGGAACCACCCCACTGGAACCCCAGGCCCACAGCATCGTGGAGGTCCTGAGGCTGCCGCCACACACCCCTAGGAACCCTGGGTAAAGCAAAACAAGGAGGCGGTCACATACAGCAGAGTAGTGCTTTGGCCAGCCTCCAATGCTATCTGCTGTTATTCCACTGAACCACCATCATCATCATCGTTTTAATCATCTTCATCACTAGAGGTTCTCTCACCAGTGTGTAGTGTGGTTGAGCCCCTTCGACTCCTCTTCCTCAGGCTGGGTGTCTAGAGTCTCTAGCAAAGCCCTGAGGCTGAGTACCTTCAATACCTCCACCCCACTGTCCTCCTCCTCCTCCACCCCTGTCTCCTCCTCCTCCACCCCCGTCTCCTCCTCCTCCACCCCCGTCTCCTCCCCTTCCACCCCCGTCCCCGTCCCCTCCCCCTCCACCCCCGTCTCCTCCCCCTCCAGCCCCGTCTCCTCCCCCTCCAGCCCCGTCCCCTCCCCCTCCAGCCCGTCTCCTCCCCCTCCAGCCCCGTCTCCTCCCCCTCCAACCCAGTCTCCTCCCCTCCACCCAGTCCTCCTCCCCCTCCACCCCAGTCTCCTCCCTCTCCTGATCCAGTTCTGGGACTGCCACTGCAGGGAAGCTGGTCTGCAGGACTCTCTGTAGCCGGATAGACATGGAGGCCTGAATGGGAGAGACAAGGCTTGTTTGAGATCTACTACAGTGCAGTCTACTACATTGTAATCAAACACAATTAATGGGAAAGATTTGTAAACTAACTATGTCCATCTACCTGATTTTGAAGCGAACTGATGTCTGGCAGGAACTGTCTTATTCCAGCAAACTCATTTTGGGGTGAGCTACCTGTAGGAACTACCTGTAGGCTAACTGCAGTGACAATCTATTGATACAATAATAAAACCCACCTGGGCAGAATTATTCTTGTGGAGTCAGCGGTTATGACAAACATACTACAAATGTCAGAGTGGATTTCTACCAGATGTGGGACAACTAAGTACTGTAGGATGCCTCGTTATCCAGACTCCTGGAGAATCCTGTTGGGAGTCCCAACGCTCTATCACTTTACATTTGAGCATGTGGCAGCTGACCATTCATCTCACCAGTGTCGGCCATGTTGGGGAAATGTGAGGTGTCGGAGCTGGGACTGTCTCTCCGGCGTTACACAATATAAATCCACTCTACTAACTCAGAAGACCACTCACCTGCAGACTGTCCCTTCGTACAGCAGCACCTCCCTGACATCTCTCTCCACCTTTCTTCACCTCCGCCTCTTCTGTCCACCTGGGTCTATCCTCCTCTCCAAACTCTGCCCAGGTCTCCCCCTCTGACAGACCTCTCTGGTCCCCAAACGCCCCCCAGCCCTCCAGGGGAGCAGAGTGGAAGTCTGCAAAGCTGTCGCTGAGGGGAAAGGTCTCCATGTCCAACCTCCTCCCACACGCCTGGGTCGGACCTGGGTCCTCAGAATAGTCCTGGTCAAAGTCGCCGACAGCCCTCTGTGTTCTGGACTCCGATTGGTTGAAGTCAGCAAAGTCCTCCTGGCTAGGGAAGGATCCAGCATCCCTGAAGTTTCCAAAGTCCTCTTCTTCATCTTCCTCCTCCACCATCTTTGTCTTGGTCTCCTCCCTGAGGTCACTCCGCTGCACCTCCTCTTTCTCCTTCTCCTCCTCCCCTATTGACAAGGGAGTGAAGACCGTCTCGCCAAAGTCCCCAAACTCCTCCAAAGCGTCTGACGACACAGCCTCACCAAAGGAGGCAAACTCCTCACTCACTGACCCACTGACTGTGGTGGGGAGAGGAGAGACACTGTCCTCTGTTTCGCTCTCCTTAGCTTCCTCCTCCTCCGCCCTCCTCCCTCCCAGTTCTGGGTCCTGTGTAAGCGTGCTATCCCTGTTGATGCTGGGTGCCCTC
The DNA here is from genome assembly GCF_901001165.1 of Salmo trutta. Classification (NCBI taxonomy): domain Eukaryota; kingdom Metazoa; phylum Chordata; class Actinopteri; order Salmoniformes; family Salmonidae; genus Salmo; species Salmo trutta. The sequence continues at coordinate 2,450,256 of NC_042961.1, read as the reverse complement.
TCTCCAGGCTCCTCCAGGCCCTCACCCCTAACACAGAGCACCTCTGTGGTGGCTAAGAGGCCAGAGTCCTGAGGGTGGCCCCTCAGCTTACAGTGTTGCTGGACTCCAGTGCAGTCCCTCTCCCCTTGCTCTGCTAAACATTGAGAGTCAGGCCCGCCAGGCTCTATTCTGGCCATCTGCTCTATGTCCTTCTGGACTGAGTGTGCATTACAGAAACCGTTGGTTAGGTTTGTCCCTTCCGTCCTGCTGTCCTTCCTGTGCTCTGTACTGTGAGTGAAGCCGCAGCACCAGGGCTCCAGCTCCATCTCTGGCTCGGCGAACGCAGAGAAATCTGCAAACCCCTGCTCCTGGCTGGGGGAGCTCTGCCCAGCCGGTACAAGACCTGTGGTGAATGAATTAATACATTTTATTGGAACGTATTTAAAATACGTATAGAGATGCCTCAGCCATTTGAGTTCAACAGTACATATTAAAAATGATCAAGGATTAAAAACACAATACATAAAAAACAAAGACTAAGTTGCTAGGCAACCTCACTAACAACTCCATGACAGCCCTCAGGACTAAAGTTGTTACCTGCAGACATAGTTCCCTGGTGATGTCGATTGGTAAACCCATTGGTGAGAGGGAGGTCAGGGAGGTTGCAATGACAGGGCTGCCCTTTGACCTCCAACCCCAGCCGAACCCTGCCAATCTCTGAGGTCCCAGTATTAGCGGGCTGTGATTGGTCCACCACCGGCGCCCATGGCTTCTTCAGGTCGTCAGCTGCTCGGAACTGTTTTGAGATTCCGTTGCTATGGGTAGTTCCGGCGAAAGAGGAGGAGTTACTAACACTAAAGCGCACCGTTGATGGGGTCGGGGAGGCGGGGTCTGTTATGGAGGGGCACGTCTGGTTGGATGACATTGCCACACCCCCAGAGAAATCCCCAAACTCGTCATCAACCTCCTCTCCCCCTGATTCGTCGTCCAGCGGAGGGGGGGGGAGGAGTATATGCGCATCACTTCCTGTTCCATGGGAGAGCTCTCATAGATCTGGAAGGAGAACACACAGACAGGTGAGTACAAAACGGCCTACCAGAAGGACAGGTTGAGTACAAACGGCCTACCAGAAGGACAGGTTGAGAACAGGAACGGCCCTACCAGAAGACAGGTTGAGAACAGAACAACCTACCAGAAGACAGGTTGAGAACAGAACAACCTACCAGAAGACAGGTTGAGAACAGAACAGCCTACCAGAAGACAGGTTGAGTACAGAACGGCCTACCAGAAGACAGGTTGAGAACAGAACGGCCTACCAGAAGACAGGTTGAGTACAGAACAGCCTACCAGAAGACAGGTTGAGTACAGAACAGCCTACCAGAAGACAGATTGGCACCTTACTCCCTATATAGTCAAATCTAATTTCATTTGTCACATGCGCCAAATACAACAGGTGTAGACCTTACAGTGAAATGCTTACCTACAAGCCCTTAACTAACAATGCAGTAAAGAAAAAATAAGTGAAGTAAAAAATTGATAAGTAAAAATAAAAGTAAACAAATAATTAAAGAGCAGCAGTAAAATAACAATAGCGAGACTATATACAGGGGTACCGATACAGAGTCAATGTGCGGGGCACCGGTTAGTCGAGGAAATTGAGGTAATATGTACATGTAGGTAGAGTGAAAGTGACCATGCATAGATAATAAACAGAGAGTAGCAGCAGCGTGTGTGTGTGTGTGTGGGGGGGGGGGCAATGCAAATAGTCTGGGTAGCCATTTGATTAGCTGATCAGGAGTCTTATGACTTGGGGTAGAAGCTGTTAACCTGTCTGGGCTAGGGGGCAGTATTTTCACGGCCGGATGAAAAACGTACCCAAATTAAACAGGTTACTACTCTGGCCCAGAAACTAAAATATGCATATTATTAGTAGATTTGGATAGAAAACACTCTGAAGTTTCTAAAACTGTTTGAATGGTGTCTGTGAGTATAACAGAACTCATATGGCAGGCAAAAACCTGAGAAAAATTCAAGCAGGAAGTGGAAAGTCTGAGAATTGTAGTTCTTCTGATTTTCTATCAAAGCTACAGTGTCTGTGGGGTGACGTTGCACTTCCTAAGGCTTCCATTGGCTGTCTAAAGCCTTCATTAAGTGGTTTGAGCATTTTCCTGTCACTGGGCAGATAATAGGAGCTCAGTTACTGAGTGGTCTGCCTGGCAACAAAGGGATTGGATATGCGCGGTCACGCCGTTCCTTCTTTTTCTTCTTGAATGAATATGCTATTGTCCGGTTGGAATATTATTGCAATTCTACGTTAAAAATACCATAAAGATTTATTTTAAACAGCGTTTGACATGCTTCTAAGTACGGTAATGGAACATTTTGACTTTCGTCTCTCGTTCCGCGCTCGCGCGTTATGCCTTTGGATAAGTGATCTGTACGCACGAACAAAACGGAGGTATTTGTACATAAATATGGATTATTTCGAACAAAAACAACATTTCTTGTGGAAGTAGCAGTCCTGGGAGTGCATTCTGACGAAGATCAGCAAAGGTAAGAGAATATTTCGAATACTAATTCTGAGTTTAGGTTGCCCCGAACTTGGCGGGTGTCTGAATAGCTCACCGTGATGGCTGAGCTATGTACTCAAAATATTGAAAAATGTGCTTTCTCCGTAAAGCTATTTTAAAACCTGACACAGCGGTTGCATCCAGGGGTAGTCTATCTATAATTCTTAAAATAATTGTTATATATTTTGTCAACGTTTATGATGACTATTTTTGTAAATTGATGTGCACATTCACCGGACGTTTTGGTGGGAATACATTTTCTGAATATCACGCGCCAAAAATGCTGTTTTTGGATATAAATATGAACTTTATCGAACAAAACATACATGTATTGTGTAACATAATGTCCTAGGAGTGTCATCTGATGAAGATCGTCAAAAGGTTAATGCTTCATTTAGCAGTGTTTTATTGACACATGTCCTTGCTTGGAAAATGGCTGTGTGATTATTTTTGTCTATGTACTCTCCTAACATAATCTAAATGTTTTGCTTTCGCTGTAAAGCCTTTTTGAAATCGGACAATGTGGTTAGATTAATGAGAAGTTTATCTTTAAATGGTGTAAAATAGTTGCATGTTTGAGAAAGTTGAATTATGACATTTTGTTGTTTTTGAATTTGCCGCCCTGATATTTCACTGGCTGTGTCCCGCAGGTGGGACGCTAGCGTCCCACGTAGCCCATAGAAGTTAAGAAGTCCTTTGGACCAAGACTTGGCGCTCTGGTACCGCTTGCCGTGTGGTAGCAGAGAGAACAGTCTATGACTAGGGTGGCTGGAGTCTTTGACAATTGTTAGGGCCTTCCTCTGACACCACCTGGTATGGAGGTCCTAGATGGCTGGAAGCTTGGCCCCAGTGATGTACTGGGCTCTTTGCACTACCCTCTGTAGCGCCTTGCGGTCATACCAGGCAGTGATGCAACCAGTCAGGATGCTCTCGATGGTGCAGCTGTATAACTTTTTAAGGATCTGAGGCCCCATGCCAAATCTTTTCAGTCTCCTGAGGGGGAATAGGCTTTGTCGTGCCCTCTTCACTACTGTCTTGGTGTGTTTGGACCATGACAGTTTGTTGGTGATTTCGACACCAAGGAACTTGAAGCTCTCAACCTGCTCCACTACAGCCCCGTCGATGAGAATGGGGGCGTGCTCAGTCCTCGTTTTCCTGTATTGATCGTGTTGAGGGAGAGGTTGTTGTCCTGGCACCACATGGCCAGTTCTCTGACCTCCTCCCTATAGGCTGTCTCATTGTTGTTGGTGATCAGGCCTACCACTGCTGTGTCATCTGCAAACTTAATGATGGTGTTGGAGCGTGCCCGGCCATGCAGTCATGAGTGAACAGGAAGTACAGGAGGGGACTGAGCACGCACCCCTGAGGGGTCCCCGTGTTGAGGAACAGTGTGGGGGATGTGTTGTTACCTACCCTTACCACCTGGAGGAGGTCCGTCAGGAAGTCCAGGATCCAGTTGCAGAGGGAGGTATTTAGTCCCAGGGTCCTTAGCTTAGTGATGAGCTTTGAGGGCACCATGGTGTTGAACGCTGAGCTGTAGTCAATGAACAGCATTCTCACATAGCTGCTCCTTTTGTCCAGGTGGGGAAGGGCAGTGTGGAGTGAGAGACTGTTGGGGTGGTATGCAAACTGGAGTGGGTCTAAGGTTTCAGGGATGATGGTGTTGATGTGAGCCATGACCAGTCTTTCAAAGCACTTCACGGCTACAGATGTGATGCACTACTACCCAAGTGCACTATTATGTGGAGCGTGGTAAAAAGTAGTGCACTATATAGGTGAACAGGATGCTATTTTGAATGCAGCCTGTGTGTCATTGACTTCCCCATGCGTGACTTTGTGCTCTCACTAAACAGGAACTGCAAACACAAATGTGTTTGGCACGCAAAACAGCAGCAGTGAGATTTGGTTGTTAACTCGGAAATTGGACTATGTTTAGTCTTATCCCTCAGAGGAATGGGTGTTTTATAGGCTAAAGTGGTCCTAGATAACACCAGGTTTGTGGGTTCCCACTACGGTTACCCATTTGGGACAAGGAGAGAATGACAGAGAGATCAAGGTCACGGGGTGATGTATAACGCAGGTCTAACTAGCTACCTACTTCACTCCTCACTGATAGACTAGCTGCATCTTACAGTACACAAACACACTTTCCCCATTACGTGAGCCAATTCAATAATTGAAGAATCTGTTAAATAACCTCAAAGTGAATAATTATTCTTTAGTCTCTTGCTTGCCTGTAATATCAGTTATTCTAGGCTCAAAAGGCCTACTCTCTACCTCCGCCTTAGTTGTTTTCTTGTTGTTGAGGCTATTGGAGTGGAAAGTCTACACAACACCGCCAGTCAGCCAGTCTGTCAACGAGCCAGTCAGTCAGTCAGCCAGTGTAAACTGATCCAGGGAATTGTATCCAGCAGCACCATTGAGCTCTGCTAGTCAGCTCACAGACAGGGAGGATGAGGGCTGCACCTACATAAACAGATTGCGTCTCAAATGGCACCCTATTCCCTATATAGTGCACTACTATTGACCAGGGCCAATAGGGCACTGGACTGTTCAAAAGTAGTGCACTACATAGGGAACAGGGTAGAGCCTCTTCCACCAGAAACTCTGTACTTCATAATATTATCAGCCAGCACACCATTAAAGTCAGACCATTTCTGTGTGTAAACACACAAGCATATCCCTTCACCACTAATTTACTAGGTATCAGTGAGTACATACAGAGATATAGGCGTATCCATAGCTATCCAGCTAATGAAGGAGCCTGTTAGCTAGCTACCTGTAACATGATGCCAATGCACTGCACTGAATATACATTTACGGTCAATGGAAAATGTGAACTACAATCCCAACTCTGTGTTTTAACGTTTAGAAACGTCAAAAAAACACTAGCAGTTTTGCACAGATCTGTACAGCTATGGGCGCCTCGGCCTCCATCCAACAAAACTACACTCCAGCTACACTTCCCGAGTTACGCCTACACGTGTTTGGGGTACGCTAGGTATCTCATTTGCTGTAACATGTAGATATGGCCGTTGGAACACCAACCCTATAAAAAGGTGTGTATCAATTTAACATTATTTCTCCTCTGATATGAAAGATGAAGTTATTGTGCGTCTAAAACCATACCGCAAGCAATGCGTGTTAATGTCCAGCCCGAGTGTTAAGGCTCTTAACAAAACTCCCCCCTACAGAAGACATCTTCCTCCAATGACTCTTATGTGTAATGTAATGGAACTGAGTCATGACCAAGGGTTAGATGTAATGTCATGGAACTGAGTCATGACCAAGGGTTAGATGTAATGGAACTGAGTCATTACCAAGGGTTAGATGTAATGTCATGGAACTGAGTCATTACCAAGGGTTAGATGTAATGTAATGGAACTGAGTCATGACCAAGGGTTAGATGTAATGTAATTGAGTCATTACCAATGGTTAGATGTAATGTAATGGAACTGAGTCATTACCAAGGGTTAGATGTAATGTAATTGAGTCATTACCAATGGTTAGATGTAATGTAATGGAACTGAGTCATTACCAAGGGTTAGATGTAATGTAATGGAACTGAGAGTCATGACCAAGGGTTAGATGTAATGTCATGGAAGTGAGTCATGACCAAGAGTTAGATGTAATGTAATGGAACTGAGTCATTACCAAGGGTTAGATGTAATGTCATGGAACTGAGTCATTACCAAGGGTTAGATGTAATGTCATGGAACTGAGTCATGACCAAGGGTTATATGTAATGGAACTGAGTCATTACCAAGGGTTAGATGTAATGTCATGGAACTGAGTCATTACCAAGGGTTATATGTAATGTCATGGAACTGAGTCATTACCAAGGGTTAGATGTAATGTCATGGAACTGAGTCATTACCAAGGGTTATATGTAATGTCATGGAACTGAGTCATTACCAAGGGTTAGATGTAATGTCATGGAACTGAGTCATTACCAAGGGTTAGATGTAATGTCATGGAACTGAGTCATGACCAAGGGTTATATGTAATGGAACTGAGTCATTACCAAGGGTTAGATGTAATGTCATGGAACTGAGTCATTACCAAGGGTTAGATGTAATGTCATGGAACTGAGTCATTACCAAGGGTTATATGTAATGTCATGGAACTGAGTCATTACCAAGGGTTAGATGTAATGTCATGGAACTGAGTCATTACCAAGGGTTAGATGTAATGTCATGGAACTGAGTCATGACCAAGGGTTAGATGTAATGGAATGGAACTGATAGTCACTAAGGGCTAGTGTTGTTCTAACTAGCTAGATAAACCACTTGACTTTGATACCCTGTAGAAGTGGAAAATGAAGTTGATGTCTGTTGACAGTGAGATGACAACACTGAGCTATGAGAAATAGATCATGATGAGAAAATATATAACTAGCGAGCTTGTTGAGAAACAAATACAATTTTGCTAGCAACTAACGTTAGCTAGCTTTGAAACAACAGACCCATTTGAGATTAGGCAGGTGTCTTAAACTGGCAGGCTAACTAATGCTGTAATTAGATATCTAGCTAGTAAACTAGATACGTAGATCTTAATAGTTAACGTTAGCAAGTTAACTGTGAGCATAAACAAACGTGTTTGCTTTTGAAAACACCAGAAATGTTTTCTTTAACTAACTCTGGTCCAAGGACACACGTCGGATACAGCCCATATTGCTGAGCTAGCGGGGCGGTAGATAGAGCATACAGAGAAACGTGCGTCAGCACTTCAACAACATATTTACTTAAAGTAGCTATATTGAAACCAGTCACTAAACAACATCGTGTGAAAAAAAAAGTCCTGGATGGATGAATTGAAAGATTCAGGCCATTGAAGAAGGCTCTTGCTGCATAATGCCACACGTAATGCCCTGGACCAGAGCTAACAACTAGCTCGCTAATAGCTAACGTTATTGGCTAGTTATTTCCCTCTTACCTTCAGATGTTGTAGCTATGGCATGTTCATCTCACAACCGGGATGTGCAGATAAACTAAGTTGTACGAAATAAATGTTGATTTTGAGTAAATGCCTGTTATAATTAGCGTAGCAGGTGCCTGGAATGTAGCTAGCTGCACTGCCTCTCTATCAAGCTACTGTTACTGCCTCTCTCTATCAAGCTACTGTTACTGCCTCTCTCTATCAAGCTACTGTTACTGCCTCTCTCTATCAAGCTACTGTTACTGCCTCTCTCTATCAAGCTACTGTTACTGCCTCTCTCTATCAAGCTACTGTTACTGCCTCTCTCTATCAAGCTACTGTTACTGCCTCTCTCTATCAAGCTACTGTTACTGCCTCTCTCTCTCTATCAAGCTACTGTTACTGCCTCTCTCTATCAAGCTACTGTTACTGCATCTCTCCACCTCACTCTGTTTGCATGATAACAATCAAATTAAACTATTGTGCCGATTCGTTACTTTCTGTAATGCCAGCCCAAATGCTTTTATTTGTAAAATCCTCCTATTATAAGTTTATTTAGCTTAGATTAAATAAGAGTTAGTGTTGATTTACAAAATTTTTTTTATTTTTATATATTTACAAAACATGAGAGCTTCTGGGTAAAGTGGGTAGGTAACAATGCTTTCCTGGCATGACATGTAGGTGTAGAGTATATACCAGTGATGCCACATCACTGCTCATATGGAATTGCCACATATCCTTTGTTCATACTGTAATAATGTTAACATAGGTTATAGCCTACTCCAGCGGTGCTGTGCTCACAGACACACCTAGACAAGTGCACATATCAACTACTGGACTGTGATTGAAGGGTGCTCATGCTGCATCTATTTTATTCAGCTGAATATGAGAAATATTGTAATTCAAGTTGAGAGACAAAGAGACAGACAGGCAGAGACAGGCAGACAGACAGGCAGACACACAGACTGGCAGAGAAAGTCAAAGACAGACAGACAGGCTGACAAAAAGTTAGAGTTATAAATATTATTATCATGGGTTATAAGAATCCAATCCATTCACTGAGATTGTTCTTCCATTAAGAACCGTTATGCATGGCCTCTGTAGGCTAAGTGGACTCAACAACACCCACATAGAATAAGTTATTTATCATTTAATGTGTCTGACACATTGTCAACGTCTCAGAGAGATGAGGGTCCTTTTCCGGTCATCTGGCGTCGCTCAGCTGAAGAGGGAAAATACATTTAAGCACATCTATGTTCTTGAAGGTGCCCTCAGCTCCCAGCAAAGGAGACTTGGCTCCACAAGTAATTTATTCCTTGTTATAACAACAGTCATTTTGCATCCCAAATAGCACCCTTATCCCTATGTAGTGCACTAATTTTGACCACAGCTGTTCAAAGGTAGTGCACTATATAGGGAATAGGGTGCCATTTGGGAGACAAACACAATCAGTCCACATTCAATATTGACATCCACAACTCTGGAGCCTGCTATGGCAGCAATACACAGTCATTGAATGAGCCTCAGAACTCTATCTGGCTATCTGTGCTCATGAGACTCAGATTAGGTCGAGCAATCACTCCAACCAGATTATATTACTGAGTAACGTTCAATCATGTCAGATCGTCTCTATAATCTTTTAGGATTACATCACATTATTACCAATGGAGATCATAGAATCACTCAAGTCATATAACAGCTGATGTTTCTACATTATGAAGCAGACACTGTTTCAGTGACAATTAGGGTTAAGTGCCTTGCTCAAGGGCACATCAACAGATTTTTCACCTAGTCTGTACAGAGATTCAAACCGATGACCTTTTGGTTACTGACCCAACACTCAACCACTAGGCTACCTACCGCTACAAAATCACATCTATAAAAGGGCATCTTGAAATCATAAAAAATAAATAAATATAATTTTATGTTGATAAAAAAAGGTGCTAGATCTTATTAATAGAAATGTGATAAGAATGTTACTATTGAACAGTACATTGGCCAACATTCCAGTGGTAACAGTTTGTTATAGAAACAGCAGGGGGCAGTACAGAGCATAAACAACCATCACGAGTCATCCTGAGCATTCCATTGAAAGCCCGACGAAACAAAAACGGACCCTTACCTTAACTCCAACCTTCACCCCTAACCTTTATCTCATTTGAACCATTTTGTTTATTAAATATCAGTTTGTATGTCAGACACATCCCCTTAGTTTTTCCCCGAGGCATCCCAGGCTGAGGAAAGCAGTTTGAACGGGGCAATCTGTGATTGGTACACCCCATTTTGGACTTTTAAATTAATGATAATACCCATTGATTCTTGAAGAATAGAACTTCTAAATGAGCTTATTAGTTCATCTGTCAGAACCCATCAGAACCTAAAATATCAGATAGTTTTACTCAATTGTTTGTAAACAATGCAATTGTAAATCAAAACAGTCATAATTTAAATACTGATCATTTTGATATCATGGATGGCCAGTCCTTAGATCCAAAGCTTGGTCTATGAATTTGAGAGTGGTTACATTTCTGCAGCTCCATCCCTCAGATGTTTATTACCAAAACAGTGGTGGGGTAACCGCTTTGTTATTGCCGATTGCTTCTTTAACCCATTCCACTGCTCCTCCACATAACTGCATAACTTCCTGTCTGTAATCACTCAGTGACTGCGACAAAGGCATTTGTGTCTGTCAGGCAAGACGTCAAATGTCAAACCAGCGGACTCTACCCTATCTCTCCTTCTCACACTGTCTCCATCCCTTCATCTCTCTCTCTCTCTCTCTCACTCTCTTGCTCTCCCATACTTATTTTATGCACACACAATCTCCTTCCTTTCCTCCTCCCTCTCTCAGCTTGGCAGGGGCAGGACACAGACTCCCTTGTTTTCCTGATGGCTCGTTGTCAAGAGCTCCATACTGTGGTTCAGGCCTGTCAGAATGAAACACATTGAGCACCGGCACATTCCAAGATGACACGTTTATTGGTCTACAAAGTAGTTGTTTTAACAAAAGCATGGGAAAAGAAAACGTTTGAAGAGGAAGAGAGCACAACTAGTGGAATTACTCCTTTAATGCACACAAACAAAACATGCTCTAATGCAAAATGTTAAAATTCTCCATGAATGACTCAATTTGGTTTCATTCAGTTAGGAAATAGTGTATAATAAGTCTGCGTGTCCCAAATAACACACTATTCCCGACATAGTTCCCTACATTTGACCAGTTGAAAGTAGTGCTCTATATAAAGGAATAGATTGCCCGTTGGTACACAGACAGAGTTGTATTGCTCCTGTGGGACTGGTTATATGCAGGATCCTCTGTTGAAAACCCAGAATAGAGAATGAACCTGTTAACCAGGGATCTTCTTTCCTGAGTCAGTCAGTCAGACAACACTCGCTACATCAGACAGAAACAACCCTTTACATATTGTAGCAGACAGGCTTCTTTTACACTTCATAATAAACAACTGGATTTGGTCAAAGTTCTCATCCTAAATCCTCATCGGATGTCAATTGGTGAGAGAACAACTTGGTCAAACCTAACTTTATAGATGTCTTGTAATTCAAAAGCGTTCATCTTTTAGTATTTAATAGGCACTGTTTAAAAAAGAAAATGACCTTGTTATTGACTCTTTATAAATGAAAAGGGAAACCGATTGTACACACACACAACAACAGCACAACCTAACCTACATAGGACACTCCATAATAACTACAGTTTGCTTTTCCAAAAAAGCTATAATAATTACTGCATCCCAAATGGCACCCTATTCCCTATGTACCATAGTGCACTACTTTGAACCAGGGCCCATAGAGCTCTGGTCAAAAGAAGTGTCACTTGTAAGGAATAGGGTACCATTTGGTACATAACCATTGACTTGGGCCTTTTCCTTCCAACAGCAGTTTAATGCTTTACTAGGTTATAACACAGCTGGTAGAAAGAACAAAAAGACATCACATATTTTGACAAGTCTAAAAACAAAAACTAGGAAAACCTTTCATCTTGGCTTCTCAGATATACAATATGCTCAGATAGTACTTGTTTTCAACAACCAGACCGGGGTTCAATTACTACTTGAAATCTTTCAAAAACTTTCAGAGTTTGCTCTAGTCTGCCTGGAGTGCCTGATGGGCGGGGCTTGCAGTCCTTGTGACTATTCTATTGGTTCCGTTGTGCCAGTCGAGCCAAGATAAAGTATTTGAAATGATATCAAATATTATTTCAACCCAGGTCTGTCAACAACACAAGCGTACCGAAACGCTTTGCCTATAAAGCACGTATAGACACATTCTCATGTAAAAACCAAACCAACAAGGCCATGTTCAAAATATGTACAAAGTCCGAAGGCATGTTAACATCATATTATAATCAGGGAGCAATGACATTCAGTTCAAACCAAAAGTCTTCCATGTTTTTCTGCTGTTTTTCTGAGGCCAGTGTAGGTTATAGTGGGTGGAATGGTATTGGTGTTGTGGCAGGCTGCAGCTGTAGAGCCAAGGGCTGAGTTCAAACAAACACTGCAGGTATTTCACATTGTGGAAAAGTCCTGGTAGCTCCTGTGTTCCAGCAATACACCATCTCATTCAAATCACAGTAACTCATTTCAATCAAATCCAAACCTGATTTCTTCCAATTACCATTGACTGATTAATCAGTATTTATGCAGTTTTTTATGGCAAAAGACCAATGTAACATTTTCTGTACTGCATGTTTGCCAGTCCTATTAGAGTAGTTAGGATCATGAGACAGAGTCACAAAACAAGCCTTTCTAGGGGCTTAGTCAGTAGGATGCACCATTTACTAGGCTGTTGCAGATAGAGATATGAAGTAATGACAGGTTACCATTTCCTATTTCACATTAGACAGACATGACTGTTATACACAATGTATTTCTATGTTAACGTTGTTGTGCCCCTCCGGAATAAACCCCGCCCCACGTTGTGAATCAGGAAGTCTGTTATCTCCCTCCCCCGTTCTTCCTGGATATACAGCGCCATGGGAGTGAGTGACCTCTCAAGTTGACCCCTGGACCACAACTGACAGGCTGAACCACAGGCGAGATGCTAGAGTGACATGTAACAGGCTGAACCACAGGAGAGATGCTAGAGTGACATGTAACAGGCTGAACCACAGGAGAGATGCTAGAGTGACATGTAACAGGCTGAACCACAGGAGAGATGCTAGAGTGACATGTAACAGGCTGAACCACAGGAGAGATGCTAGAGTGACATGTAACAGGCTGAACCACAGGAGAGATGCTAGAGTGACATGTAACAGGCTGAACCACAGGAGAGATGCTAGAGTGACATGTAACAGGCTGAACTACAGGAGAGATGCTAGAGTGACATGTAACAGGCTGAACTACAGGAGAGATGCTAGAGTGACATCATGTATGACATTATTAAACACTAGAACACGTCTTTTATTCTGCCTCTTGGTTTTAACCACAATTTGGTCTTTTATACATAGATGTATTATTAGGTTATTAAGTTAGGTCTCTTAAGGATTTCCAATGTGAATTATATAGGTCTACTTATTTTCCCATGGGGCAACTGGATATTTGTTTGTATTTAAAATGAAGTAGTTTCACGAGGGATGTTTTCCCACTCACTACAGCCAGAAGTTGTGGTTTCACGAGGGATGTTTTCCAACTCACTACAGCCAGAAGTTGTGGTTTCACGAGGGATGTTTTCCAACTCACTACAGCCAGAAGTTGTGGTTTCACGAGGGATGTTTTTCCAACTCACTACAGCCAGAAGTTGTGGTTTCACGAGGGATGTTTTCCAACTCACTACAGCCAGAAATTGTGGTTTCACGAGGGACAGTTTCCACTCACTACAGCCAGATCAGCACCGACAATGAAAATCAGCCACCCGAAACACACCCAGACTCAGCCTAATACAACATTAAGGATACAATACTGCTGAGGTCAGTGCATTGGGCTGGTTCATTCTCTCTCTCTGTCCTCGTATTGCCTTCCTAATAGCCTACTGTAGTTTCCTTACGGAAATGAGTGCCCGTCATGCAAAAAAGAGTTCTCTATCTTAGTACCTCAGGAAAACCCTGTGTGACCATCCAGGAGAAAAAGACAGACATTTACATTACATTTTAGTCATTTAGCAGACGCTCTTATCCAGAGCGACTTACATTTTTTTTCCTGGGCTGGCCCCCCGTGGGAATCGAACCCACAACCCTGGCGTTGCAAACACCATGCTCTACCAACTGAGCTACAGGGAAGGCTGTAGGAGGATGTTATTGCTCTCTTACAGAAAAGACCTGTGGATATGTAGCCTACTGAACATCCCACAGAATATTGTCATGGACTGCCTACTGTAATGATGTTCAGAGACTGAACGTCTGATATAGCACACACACATTCATTACCAAACATTCACTATCCCCCATGCTGAATGTGATGCACTGTACAGGGTTCAGTCAGTGCAGTGGCCTATCTGGGCAAAACCAAGGAAGGGACCATTTGAAGCACATTACAGGGGTAAACCAAGGAAGGGACCATTTGAAGCACATTACAGGGGTAAACCAAGGAAGGGTCCATTTGAAGCATCTTACAGGGGTAAACCAAGGAAGGGACCATTTGAAGCATCTTACAGGGGTAAACCAAGGAAGGGTCCATTTGAAGCACATTACAGGGGTAAACCAAGGAAGGGTCCATTTGAAGCATCTTACAGGGGTAAACCAAGGAAGGGACCATTTGAAGCACATTACAGGGGTAAACCAAGGAAGTGACCATTTGAAGCACATTACAGGGGTAAACCAAGGAAGGGACCATTTGAAGCACATTACAGGAGTAAACCAAGGAAGGCTCCATTTGAAGCACATTACAGGGGTAAACCAAGGAAGGGACCATTTGAAGCACATTACAGGAGTAAACCAAGGAAGGCTCCATTTGAAGCACATTACAGGGGTAAACCAAGGAAGGGACCATTTGAAGCACATTACAGGGGTAAACCAAGGAAGGCTCCATTTGAAGCACATTACAGGGGTAAACCAAGGAAGGCTCCATTTGAAGCACATTACAGGGGTAAACCAAGGAAGGCTCCATTTGAAGTACATTACAGGGGTAAACCAAGGAAGGGACCATTTGAAGCACATTACAGGGGTAAACCAAGGAAGGGACCATTTGAAGCACATTACAGGGGTAAACCAAGGAAGGGTCCATTTGAAGCACATTACAGGGGTAAACCAAGGAAGGGTCCATTTGAAGCACTGTACAGAGGGATGTCTGACTACAGCAAAGAAAATAAACACCAAACAACCAACCCCTCAACCTTCAAAGTTATCATGACTTAAAGGTGCTACACCCCCAGAATCCCATTTCCCCGTAACATGGAGACTCACAACTGAGCCTTTTACTTTCTGTTTTGGTCCAGCAGCTTCGAACAGCTGGAAAAACGACATATGTTTTATTATTGAACATATGTTTAGCTACACCCCTCAAACTCAACACTGGACCTCCAAGCCAGTTCCACTGCTTTTTGTTGGGACACCAGGTGGGTGATATTAATGATCAGGTAGAACAGACAACGAGAGGCTCCGGACCTCATAGGGTCAGAGGTGAATACCCCTGCCCTACACTAGTCAGTGCTTGTTTTCTCACATAAACTGAAATTGAGCGAACAGTGTAGAATTCTTTTAATCAAGAAATTACAGAGCGATTTCTACATTGGCCACTTGACCAGATTTTAAATAGATAACACAGCCAAAGTCAAAACAGCTTTCCCATTTTGACAACAGATGCCTCTCCGTAGGGAGAAATCAATAGGCAAATATCACAGCCAGGTAAGTAATAATGTGAAACACTATCATTCCACTATTATAATGCCATTTAAAAAATCCTGTGTAGCACCTTTAATCCAAAGTCCCTCCCTACTCATCTACAACTCAGAGCTGACTCGCTTCCAACAGGAAATACGCATCCCAAATGGCACCCTATTCCATACATTGGGCCCTGGTCAAAAGTAGTGCACTTAGGGTCAAACGTGTCTTGGGTTAAAGTTAGGGTCAAAGTTGTGCATTATGTAGGGTCAACCAAAGAATGAGCGCTCCCTCCAACAACTAAGCCCAGTAAGAGACAATATAGAGGAGAGATCCAACAACTAAGCCCAGTAAGAGACAATATAGAGGAGAGATCCAACAACTAAGCCCAGTAAGAGACAATAGAGAGAAGGAGAGATCCCACAACTAAGCCCAGTAAGAGACAATATAGAGAAGGAGAGATCCCACAACTAAGCCCAGTAAGAGACAATATAGAGAAGGAGAGATCCCACAACTAAGCCCAGTAAGAGACAATAGAGAGAAGGAGAGATCCCACAACTAAGCCCAGTAAGAGACAATATAGAGAAGGAGAGATCCCACAACTAAGCCCAGTAAGAGACAATATAGAGAAGGAGAGATCCCACAACTAAGCCCAGTAAGAGACAATATAGAGGAGGAGAGATCCCACAACTAAGCCCAGTAAGAGACAATAGAGAGCTTTGATGGAGCACAATAGCTCCCCTAGGCACCATGTGATGTCCGTGTGCCCCATTCTTGCTCTCCTGGCTCAGTTTCGTGAGAGAGAGAGATCGAGAGAGAGAGAGAGAGAGAGAGAGGTCGAGAGAGAGAGAGAGAGAGAGGGGTCGAGAGAGAGAGAGAGAGAGGGGTCGAGAGAGAGAGGGGTCGAGAGAGAGGGGTCGAGAGAGAGAGAGAGAGAGAGAGGGGTCGAGAGACAGAAAGATGCATTGGGCCATAGACATGGGGCAGTGTGTTGTTAGAGGCATATCAGTGATGTCGTGGTAAATAACAATAGGTAGGTAAACTCTGATCCCTGTTTGTGGTGAGTAAAGTAACGCTCTATATATTTTCAAAGCATTATTCTGCAATAGGTGGGTAAATGCTTACGCAGAATACAAAAGGTGTGTAAGCTGCGATCACGTGAATTTACCCTCCACTAAACCACTGAGTCATATGACAGTTATTGGTGAACAGTAGTATCTCTGTGTGTTGATGAAGTGGTGGGCACTGATCCAAAGTAGTGCACTAAATAGGTAATACACTCTTAGAAAAAAAGCCTTCCAAAAGGGCTCTTCTGCTGTCCCCATAGGAGAACATTCTGGTTCCAGGTAACACCCTTTTTGGTTCCAGGTAGATGGCACCTTTTTTTCCTAGAAGTGTAAGGTGCCATTTCAGATGCAGAAATTGGTTGAATCAACGTTGTTTGCACGTCATTTCAACAACCAAAAAAGTATTTGTGATGACATTGAATCAATGTGGAAAACTGATTGGATTTGCAAAAATTCATCAACATAAGGATCTTTTTTTCACTCAACATTTAACCTAAATCCAATGACATGGTGAAATTCTTTGTTGATTTCACGTTGATTTCACATTAGGTGACAACTCAACCAAATTTAAATCAAAACTAGACGTTGAACTGACGTCTGTTCCCAGTGGGTATGCTACCATAGAAAAACATGGCTGCTGAACATTCATAACAACATCAGCCTCTAACTATTCTTCACAACAATCAACCGCTAATCGCTAGCTAACGGAACAGTCTGTAAACTTCAAGAAGTACCGATTACAGTTTCGGGTAAACTGTTTTTTATTTTGGGCAAAACATTTCACTTCGGTGTGCACTAATGAATACGACCCTGGTTTAAAAAATGCTCAAGTGTGGAAGAGAATCCACCATTTGCATATACAGTAATAATCTGGTCTGTGACAGCGAGGTTTGACTGGAATGGTTGTTTAGGCTAAGTGCCGGCCATCGCTGCGTGTGTTTTCACTCTGGGGTTTTTCTTCATTTACAAGTCAGAGTCCAGTTAAGCAAACACCTTAAAGGGATAGTTCACTCCAAGATAAAATTTGCTCGGATGTTTTCAAGTCTAGAAAGACCATCTGAGTCCATATTCCACACCACGTGTTGTGTTGTCTAGACTGCTGTGAGCCTTCGGAGAAACCTACTGATCTCATCTAGAACCCAAATGAATAGGAAAGATTGGCACCTCTAATTCCAGTTTATTAGCTCCACACAGAACAGTTGAGGTATAAAACACATCTGATAAAAATGGGATTTTGTGGTGAACTACCCCTTTAAATTAACCAATCGTTCATCACTCTTAAATAAGCAATGTAAACGAAGCTCCAAATGAACTATACATTCTATTCACTACCATGTAGCTCTATGTCAGTGCAATATCTATATCTACAGGAGGAGAATGGTTGCAATGAACTGAAATTGTGAGTAAGAACCACCATTAATACACTGCATACAGTTACAAGACATTTCAATCAAAAAGCTGCTACGGTACATCTTGCCGAGACTCCACAATATATTCCTCATTTCCCTTTCCAAATGGCACCCTATTCCCTACGTAGTGCACTACTTTTGGCCAGAGCCCAATGGGCCCTGATCAAAGTAGCGCACTATATAGGGAATAAAATGCAATTTAGAATGCAACCTCTGTATGTAGGTCATTGAGTTAGGATGCCAATAACCATGACAACCAACCAACCAATAAAACCCAATTCAAGAACAGGGAGGGAGTGCAAAAATGGAAGCTCCCATAATATTGAGCTTGTCAACCCCAAGAAATAACCCTCATTTAGGTGATAAATGGTGTTGATTCCTGAGAAACCTCCTGAGAATTGTAGGATTTCTCCACATGAAAGCAAATACTTCTTGGTGCTCTACGGTTGTGTCCCAAATAGCACTCTAGTGCCCAATAGTGCCCCAAAAGCAGTGCACTATTACATTTGGAATAGGGCCCCCTCTCTCAGCAAAATCCCCTTAGGATGCTTGGTAACCATGAGCAGGCGTTTATATTGTGAGATCCCTGACACACACAGAACTGAGGAAGAAAACAAAGGAATTCTTTCAGAACAAAGACACGCAGAGCTGCGTTGCATTGCAACCATTCAACCAACAATTAGGAAGGTCACAATAACGTCAGATCTTGGTAGAGACATGACAAGATAAAAGGGAAAGAAGAAGAGGAGGGATGGCAGAACCAAACCGGGATGGCGAGGCCTTTCCAAAGCGCTAGGCCCACTGTCGCTGCAGTGTTGCATTGTGGGTATTGTAGTAACAGGTGTGTGTGTTCACCTGTATTGAGTTCTTGTTGTGTCACACACAGGCATGGCAGCTGGGATGGTTAGCCTAGCTTGGTGATCTGTAGACCCCCTTCTATCCTCACTGTATCGATGGACGGCAAAGATTTCACTTTGTGAAAAAAGTCAAAGAGCGGGTTTCCGTCCACAAATATCCGGAAGCGCGTGTGCTCGCAGTGGATCTCGATCTGGATAGATAGAGAGAGAGAGAGACGGAGAAAGAGAAAAGGCAAGGAGAGAGAGAGAACAGAATAAAACACCCCATTTCTAAACCAAGTCACATTATGTGGCCATGTGGTTCTTTCTCCAAATGAAAGAGAGCTTGTTAGCTTTTACATAACTAATCACATCTCTAAACCTCATCCTCCGACATCTCCGACCCTCATCCTCCGACATCTCCGACCCTCATCCTCCGACATCTCCGACCCTCATCCTCCGACATCTCCGACCCTCATCCTCTGACATCTCCGACCCTCATCCTCTGACATCTCCGACCCTCATCCTCTGACCCTCATCCTCTGACATCTCCGACCCTCATCCTCTGACCCTCATCCTCTGACATCTCCGACCCTCATCCTCTGACCCTCATCCTCTGACATCTCCAACCCTCATCCTCTGACCCTCATCCTCTGACATCTCCGACCCTCATCCTCTGACCCTCATCCTCTGACATCTCCGACCCTCATCCTCTGACCCTCATCCTCTGACATCTCCGACCCTCATCCTCTGACCCTCATCCTCTGACATCTCCGACCCTCATCCTCTGACCCTCATTCTCTGACATCTCCGACCCTCATCCTCTGACCCTCATCCTCTGACCCTCATCCTCTGACATCTCCGACCCTCATCCTCCGACCCTCATCCTCTGACATCTCCGACCCTCATCCTCCGACCCTCATCCTCTGACATCTCCGACCCTCATCCTCTGACATCTCCGACCCTCATCCTCTGACATCCTCCGACCCTCATCCTCTGACATCTCCGACCCTCATCCTCCAGTCCTCATCCAAATGTGTGACTGGAGCAACCTGCTTTACAATAAAACCACAACAAGGAACAATGTGTGTTCCTTATCACTGGGCTATATCTTTACATAACGTCTGTACTGAATCATATTACAGCAACTAAAGACAAGTCAGAGAGGGGTAGAGCGAGGGAGTGTATGAGATAGAGATAGTGGTGGAAGGCCAATTATCGTGAAGTTAAGACCCTTGTTAACTGTGGCCCCATAGGGCTCTGGTCAAAAGAAGTCTACTAGAAAGGGGATGTGGTGCCATTTGGGACAAGTTGGATAAGAACGTGAGGTGTTCTCGGTACCCTGAAGGGATGGTCGGGTTAGAATTTAAAAAGAGAGTGGAGTGTTATGGTATCTTGAAGGCCTGGTCCAGTTAGGGTTATGGATTAAGGGGTAGGGGTTGGGATTAGAGGTTAGGATTAGGGGTTAGGATTAGGGGTTAGGATTAGAGGTTAGGGGATAGGATTAGAGGTTAGGGGATAGGATTATATTTTAGGGGTTAGGATTAGAGGTTAGAGGTTAGGATAAGGGTAACAGGTACCCTGAAGGGCTGGTCAGGTTAGAGGTTAGGATAAGGGTAACAGGTACCCTGAAGGGCTGGTCAGGTTAGAGGTTAGGATAAGGGTAACAGGTACCCTGAAGGGCTGGTCAGGGATGAAGGGGAAGTAGTCGATAGACTTCTCCTCCTCGCTCCATTTTCCCGAGACGCGGGAGTTACGCAGAAACTGGCGCTCGGCGAATCGAGCGCTGAGTTTCAGGGCCACATCCGGCTGTGGTTCCTCCTTCTCTGTGCCGCGGCCGCAAGTCAGGCTGACGTCAAAGCTGAGACAGAAAGAAACGTAGAGAAGAAAAAAGAAATAGGTGTCACTGTGCTGGTTTAACAATATCCCTTTTTACCCTAGGTTAACCTGTCTCTTAGTGGGAGCCCTAGGTAACCTGTCCTTTAGTGGGAGCCCTAGGGGTAACCTGTCCCTTAGTGGGAGCCCTAGGGTTAACCTGTCTCTTAGTGGGAGCCCTAGGGTAACCTGTCCCTTAGTGGGAGCCCTAGGGTTAACCTGTCCCTTAGTGGGAGCCCTAGGTAACCTGTCCTTTAGTGGGAGCCCTAGGTAACCTGTCCCTTAGTGGGAGCCCTAGGGTAACCTGTCCCTTAGTGGGAGCCCTAGGGTTAACCTGTCCCTTAGTGGGAGCCCTAGGTAACCTGTCCTTTAGTGGGAGCCCTAGGTAACCTGTCCCTTAGTGGGAGCCCTAGGGTAACCTGTCCCTTAGTGGGAGCCCTAGGGTTAACCTGTCCCTTAGTGGGAGCCCTAGGGTTAACCTGTCCCTTAGTGGGAGCCCTAGGGTTAACCTGTCCCTTAGTGGGAGCCCTAGGGTTAACCTGTCCCTTAGTGGGAGCCCTAGGGTTAACCTGTCCCTTAGTGGGAGCCCTAGGGTTAACCTGTCCCTTAGTGGGGGCCCTAGGGTTAACCTGTCCCTTAGTGGGAGCCCTAGGGTTAACCTGTCCCTTAGTGGGAGCCCTAGGGCAACCTGTCCCTTAGTGGGAGCCCTAGGGCAACCTGTCCCTTAGTGGGAGCCCTAGGGTAACCTGTCCCTTAGTGGGAGCCCTAGGGTTAACCTGTCCCTTAGTGGGAGCCCTAGGGTTAACCTGTCCCTTAGTGGGAGCCCTACGGTTAACCTGTCCCTTAGTGGGAGCCCTAGGGTTAACCTGTCCCTTAGTGGGAGCCCTAGGGTTAACCTGTCCCTTAGTGGGAGCCCTAGGGTTAACCTGTCCCCTAGTGGGAGCCCTAGGATAACCTGTCCCCTAGTGGGAGCCCTAGGATAACCTGTCCCTTAGTGGGAGCCCTAGGATAACCTGTCCCTTAGTGGGAGCCCTAGGATAACCTGTCCCTATGGGGACAATGGTAATGGAGCTGTAAGGGACATAGAGGAGGGCCTATAGGGACATGATGCTGTAGGGGACATAGGGACATGATGCTGTAGGGGACATAGAGGAGGGCCTATAGGGACATGATGCTGTAGGGGACATAGAGGAGGACCTATAGGGACATGATGCTGTAGGGGACATAGAGGAGGACCTATAGGGACATGGTGCTGTAGGGACAGTGCAGGGCCTATAGGGCCATGGTGCTGTAGGGGACATAGCAGGGCCCATAGGGACGTGGTGCTGTAGGGGACATAGTGGAGGGCCTATAGGGACATGGTGCTGTAGGGGACATAGTGGAGGGCCCATAGGGACATGGTGCTGTAGGGGACATAGTGGAGGGCCCATAGGGACATGGTGCTGTAGGGGACATAGAGGAGGACCTATAGGGACATGGTGCTGTAGGTGACATAGTGGAGGGCCTATAGGGACATGGTGCTGTAGGGGACATAGGAGGGCCCATAGGGACATGGTGTCTGTGTAGGAGAAACACCACATAATACTGTTGTCATTATGTTTTGCATCTGGAGGAGCAGCATGTTGACATCTGCCATGAACTTCCACATAAATATTGTGCGCCAGGCATTTAAAACTGATGTCACTAAATGTGTTTTTAAACTGACCATTAGTTTCTATTGAGGCCTATAAAGGACACACCCTAAAATGTCTCAACAAGCACTGTGTCCCAACTGGCACACTATCCCCTTCGTAGCACACTACGTTTGATGAGGGCCAATGTAGCCCTAGTTGCCTACATAGGGAATAGGGTGCCATTCTTGAGACAGACCAGCTCTGCCTCAGCCTGGCCTGACTGTGAACACCCTGCCTTGCATTATGAAAAAGCCCTCCGTTCTCAACACACCCACCCACACAGTTCTCCATGTCTCCTCTTCACCTCCCCCAGGCTTTTTCTTCACCGTCTGCCATGCTGCTAATAATAAACTATTCTTTTGAACTTTTTCCTTTCTGATCCTTTGTTCGATTCTGTCTTTTACAATAAATGTTCTCTCGCCTTATTAGGCTAGATTCACATTCTTCAGCAGACATAACATAGAAAACACAGCATTTCACCAATTAAACATGTAATACACAGGTCCACAACAATTCATTCTGTAGACTACATTCTTACAGAATCAGATCTCCACCTAAAATGGAATGGGACTTACATTCTAATGAAAAAGCAGTATATGAAAGATAAGAAGTTGGTAATGACATTCATTCAGATAAGCCAGGGTGCAGTTGACAAATAGACCTAGTTAGCTCCAGTCCAGAGCGCATTCTCTTCCTCAAGAATAGGTTGAAGGCTCAGCATCAGCAAGCTGCACGTAACGACATGGACCAGAGCTAAGACCGAATGAGTGGAGGTTATATCGCCCTGGACCAGAGCTAACACCTAATGAGTGGAGATTATATCGCCCTGGACCAGAGCTAACACCTAATGAGTGGAGGTTATATATCGCCCTGGACCAGAGCTAAGACCTAATGAGTGGAGGTTATATCGCCCTGGACCAGAGCTAAGACCTAATGAGTGGAGGTTATATCGCCCTGGACCAGAGCTAAGACCTAATGAGTGGAGGTTATATCGCCCTGGACCAGAGCTAACACCTAATGAGTGGAGGTTATATATCGCCCTGGACCAGAGCTAAGACCTAATGAGTGGAGGTTATATGGCCTGACCAGAGCTAAGACCTAATGAGTGGAGGTTATATGGCCTGACCAGAGCTAAGACCTAATGAGTGGAGGTTATATCGCCCTGGACCAGAGCTAAGACCTAATGAGTGGAGGTTATATCGCCCTGGACCAGAGCTAAGACCTAATGAGTAGAGGTTATATCGCCCTGGACCAGAGCTAAGACCTAATGAGTAGAGTTTATATCGCCCTGGACCAGAGCTAAGACCTAATGAGTGGAGGTTATATCGCCCTGGACCAGAGCTAAGACCTAATGAGTGGAGGTTATATTGCCCTGGACCAGAGCTAAGACATAATGAGTGGAGGTTATATCGCCCTGGACCAGAGCTAAGACATAATGAGTGGAGGTTATATCGCCCTGGACCAGAGCTAAGACATAATGAGTGGAGGTTATATCGCCCTGGACCAGAGCTAAGACATAATGAGTGGAGGTTATATCGCCCTGGACCAGAGCTAAGACCTAATGAGTGGAGGTTATATTGCCCTGGACCAGAGCTAAGACCTAATGAGTGGAGGTTATATTGCCCTGGACCAGAGCTAAGACTAATGAGTGGAGGTTATATCGCTCTGGACCAGAGCTAAGACCTAATGAGTGGAGGTTATATCGCCCTGGACCAGAGCTAAGACCTAATGAGTAGAGGTTATATCGCCCTGGACCAGAGCTAAGACCTAATGAGTAGAGGTTATATCGCCCTGGACCAGAGCTAAGACCTAATGAGTGGAGGTTATATCGCCCTGGACCAGAGCTAAGACCTAATGAGTGGAGGTTATATCGCCCTGGACCAGAGCTAAGACCTAATGAGTGGAGGTTATATTGCCCTGGACCAGAGCTAAGACATAATGAGTGGAGGTTATATCGCCCTGGACCAGAGCTAAGACATAATGAGTGGAGGTTATATCGCCCTGGACCAGAGCTAAGACATAATGAGTGGAGGTTATATCGCCCTGGACCAGAGCTAAGACCTAATGAGTGGAGGTTATATCGCCCTGGACCAGAGCTAAGACCTAATGAGTGGAGGTTATATTGCCCTGGACCAGAGCTAAGACTAATGAGTGGAGGTTATATCGCTCTGGACCAGAGCTAAGACCTAATGAGTGGAGGTTATATCGCCC
Organism: Salmo trutta; assembly: GCF_901001165.1. NCBI lineage: Eukaryota > Metazoa > Chordata > Actinopteri > Salmoniformes > Salmonidae > Salmo > Salmo trutta. Next base: position 2,425,945 of record NC_042961.1, on the reverse strand, counting down.
TGGACCAGAGCTAAGACCTAATGAGTGGAGGATATTGTTTTAGCCTACCTGTCCAACGACATGGACCAGAGCTAAGACCTAATGAGTGGAGGTTATTGTTTTAGCCTACCTGTCCAACGACATGGACCAGAGCTAAGACCTAATGAGTGGGGGATATTGTTTTAGCCTACCTGTCCAACGACATGGACCAGAGCTAAGACCTAATGAGTGGGGGATATTGATTTAGCCTACCTGTCCAACGACATGGACCAGAGCTAAGACCTAATGAGTGGAGGTTATTGTTTTAGCCTACCTGTCCAACGACATGGACCAGAGCTAAGACCTAATGAGTGGGGGATATTGTTTTAGCCTACCTGTCCAACGACATGGACCAGAGCTAAGACCTAATGAGTGGGGGATATTGATTTAGCCTACCTGTCCAACGACATGGACCAGAGCTAAGACCTAATGAGTGGGGGATATTGTTTTAGCCTACCTGTCCAACGACATGGACCAGAGCTAAGACCTAATGAGTGGGGGATATTGTTTTAGCCTACCTGTCCAACGACATGGACCAGAGCTAAGACCTAATGAGTGGGGGATATTGTTTTAGCCTACCTGTCCAACGACATGGACCAGAGCTAAGACCTAATGAGTGGGGGATATTGTTTTAGCCTACCTGTCCAACGACATGGACCAGAGCTAAGACCTAATGAGTGGGGGTTATTGATTTAGCCTACCTGTCCAACGACATGGACCAGAGCTAAGACCTAATGAGTGGGGGTTATTGATTTAGCCTACCTGTCCGGCTCCAGATCAACAATGCCCATGACAATGACCTTCTTCCCCGGCCTCATACCACCTCTGATGCGGCCGCTGAATGGCACCTTCTACGATTGAGAGACAATATTTTATTTTAAATCATCACATTTAAACCATCATCACAACACATAATGTGGACAAAGAAAATAATATTGGCATTTATATTGAATAACGTGGATGTTTCAGGATGAATCGTCCCACCAGAAGCCGTGCAATGTCCTCCCTATCCGGCGAGATGAGCCCGGGGTTCCCGAACGAATCGTTGTGATGGTCATCTTCAGTATTCTTCAAAACCACCAGAGACAAAAGGGAAAGAAAAAAACACAACGTATTGATCAGGTACAGCCTAAATGATAGTAGCCTACTCAATGGGCGGAGTAGCCTAGCGTTTTAAAAGGCTGCATATTGCTCTAGATGTCTTCTCTGCGTGGTCCTCATGCCGCTATTCAACAATGAAAAGGTGGGGAAACCCATGGCTGTCAAAACATCTGTCATGTTCTAGACTAGAGCGGGTAAGACCTGTGAGAACGGTCGGTCATTACCACCAACCCGCACATAGACAGCCCACATTGTAAACTGATACCGAGAAGTAATAGGTGAGCACCACACAGAAACATGTTATCTTGCAGAATCATTGAATTTGTTCCGCGCCCACATCAGAGGTCGACTCGGGCTGTGCTTGGGAATGCACAGGCAGCCTATTGACATATTACTCCACACAATAATACAAACTTCATGATGGCGTTAATTATAGCTCTCCACAAATGACACGCTTCAACGTTTTACGTGCAGATACAGAAAACAACAAATTCCGAGCAAACCGCTGTTTTCCTGAAAATTGTAGTACTCACTATTGCGTCCTTTTCCGTTGCCGACACCGCCATCTTGACTTGTACAGAAGACCATAGGATGCTTATCAGAAGAGAGGCAGCCCGGGCAGTCCTCCTCTCCTGGAATGTGTCAGCGTCGTGGCAGCAGTGACTCAGTCAACATGTTTCTAGCTGTCCACACTCACACTCCACATGCAGCGAAGAGTGGCATTACCTAGGGTATTCACGTTTAGGACTAGGATACGTCTGGCTGGCTGAGGCTGCGTGTTGCAGTAGACTATGTCTAGGCTGTATTTATCCGCTCTGGAAATGGGTGGATAGTCTTTTTATTTAGCTGACGTGTGCTTTACAATAATAAGAGGGGCTTTGGTAATCCCCGTCTGTTCGGGAACGGGAACGAGCCAGGCTAATCAGATTTTTAATTTCCTACAAAGAACCTTCACCTAATTAAAATGTACCCCCATAAAGTGGGGGCACTTCTCTCATTCGATTCTAATCTTGAGTGAAAATATTTTGTATATCTTCGTTCCTAGACTAATTAAAGAGGCCTGGTATGTGGTAGGAGCCTAGGATAGAAAATGTAACCATTTGGGATGATAATGATAGAGTGAACAAAATGTGGCGCTAAAGAAACCACCGACTTGATATATAAATCTAGGCTATAAGAGTACAGCTACTTTTGTTCTTGAAAATGTAACCTTTATTTAACTAGGCAAGCCAGCTGAAGAACAAATTATTATTGACAATGACAGCCTAGACCGGTTAAACCCGGACGACGCTGGGCCAATTGTGCTCCGCCCCATGGGACTCCCAATCACGGCCGGTTGTGATACAGCCTGGATTCAAACCAGGGTGTCTGTAGTGACGCCTCAAGCACTGAGATGCAGTGCCTTAGACCGCTGCACCACTCGGGAGCCCAAAGGGCTTTTTGATTCTAAATACTAAGTTCATTGAGAAATATCCTATTTTGTTGGACACCATTGAGCTATAAGAGCATGTTTCCGCTCAATAATTATATAGAACATTATTTGCCTATGCAAATCAGGAGGGCATGTTCAAATTGTCAGAGGGCTCCTTCTGTGGCAGTTCACGGTACTACAAATACAAATCCTCTACTCTAGGCCTGCTCTGTTCTATTCTGCAGTTCCCTCATCCAGAAACAAGGGCTCATTGGGGTTCTATACAGAACCTATTGGTTCTGTATAGAACCATTTCTTATAAGAGTGTAGACAACATGTTGTAGACAGAGATTGACTGACAAGATGCTTTGTGGGTCTCAAGCCTTCTGTCTTCTCACCCTGATAGTGACTTCCTCAGTCAGAGCAGCCTACATGATTGGATAACAGGGAACCATCAGTCAGTGTTGTATTGGGGCTGTGTGTAGCCCTGCATGAGGATATAGAGGAGATGAAAAGGTTGGGACTAAATTGGCCACTGAAGAGCTGCTGGTGTCTACTACCGTTACGCCGCCCTTGAGCAAGGCACTTATTTTGTAACATAGGATGACTCTCAAAAGACAGCAAGGCACATCTCTGACATTCTGTCGATTGCAGCACCTGTCCCTGAAGTTATGCTGGCTAGCCCAGGACATATCTCCTACCATCTTCCTCTCTTCAAGTCATGGTGACTAGCCCAGGACATATCTCCTACCATCCTCCTCTCTTCAAGTCATGGTGACTAGCCCAGGACATATCTCCTACCATCCTCCTCCTCTCTTCAAGTCATGGGGACTAGCCCAGGACATGTGGGTGTCTTGAAAACCTGGGAACGTATCAGTGCAACACAAGCTCCAAAGAAAATGGCGTCCCTCGCCGTAACTGCAGCGGTATAGGGCCTATCCATTTTTTTTTGGGGGGGGGGGCATTTTGTTTTAGATAGAAACAATGTAGGTTATATTGAAGGCGGCTGTTTATTATCCTAAGATGGCATCCTGCTGCCACACATAGACCTAAACTACAGAAACTAATGCAGCCACACATAGACCTAAACTACAGAAACTAATGCAGTCACACATAGACCTAATCTAGGGAAACTAATGCAAAAAGCCAAGATGGTATCGCCTGGTACGGCACCGCCTGGTACAGCAACTGCTCCGCCCACAACCGCAAGACTCTCCAGAGGGTAGTGAGGTCTTCACAACGCATCACCGGGGGCAAACTACCTGGCCTCCAGGACACCTACACCACCCGATGTCACAGGAAGGCCAAAAAGATCATCAAGGACAACAACCACCCGAAGCCACTGCCTGTTCACCCTGCCACCATCCAGAAGGCGAGGTCAGTACAGGTGCATTAAAGCTGGGACCGAGAGACTGAAAAACAGCTTCTATCTCACGGCCATCAGACTGTTAAACAGCCATCACTAACATTGAGTGGCGGCTGCCAACATACTGACTCAAATCTCTAGCCACTTTAATAATTAAAAATTGGATGTAATAAATGTATCACTAGTCAGTTTAAACTATGCCACTTTATATAATGTTTACATACCCTACATTACTCATCTCATATGTATATACTGTACTCTATACCATCTACTGCATCTTGCCTATGCTGCACGGCCATCACTCATCCAAATATTTATATGTACATGTTCTTGTTCATTCCTTTACACTTGTGTGTATAAGGTAGTTGTTGTGAAATTGTTAGATTACTTGTTAGATATTACTGCATGGTCGGAACTAGAAGCACAGGCATTTCACTAAACTCGCATTAGCATCTGCTAACCGTGTGTATGTGACAAATAACATTTGATTTGATTTGATGTGTCTTTTGTTGTTTTTCTTAGTCTACAGATGAATGATCTTAATTTGAGCCTGTTTTCTATAGCAGGAAAATAATCCTGCAGCAACAGGAAATATGAATTATGTGGGTTATAATTAATGGACATTTTTGTAGGGGTTGCTACATTTTTTGTTAGGGCAAATCAAATGAGACATTTGAAACTTTAGAAGCCTTTTAGTACCTTGAAAACACTATAAGTTTCCATTTCCTGCTGTGCAGGAAAATTCTCTGTAACAAAAGAGTGATCAATTTAAGATCTTACATCTGTAGCTACTTCTGTTATGTAATTTAGTAGTAGGTTAACAGGTGTATTCATTCCGGAGCAAGACGCCTGCATGCATTCAGTCTGAATAATGCCACTTCTCCCTTCTCAAGAGCCAACCTGTTCTACCACTTGGAAATAGGCTAAGGCCCAACTACACCCTGATGACATGGAATTGTCAGCTGATCTTCACACAATGTTTAGTTCTGTTGGTTCATGTTTTCGCGCAGTAGACTATGCACACTCACACTCATTGCTACAGTGTTATAGGCTATGTTGTTGCTCTCCATCTTCTAGACTTCAGCTCCTTCTTGTGTAAGGGAACCTTTTCAGGTGAGTCCCTGTTGTAATTTAGGACCAGTGTTTTCCTAGTTGGCTAAATTACAGCTGGTGTTTCTGTATTTGCTTTTCTGTGGTTCTTTCAAAGATTGGCTAACGGTATGTTACCGTATCGGAGCATATCTGAAATGATAACGATTAATCGATTTGTCACTTGTCAGACTCATCAAGTGTAGCCCGGCTCCTCCAACTGTTTTCCATCGTGGTCCAAAGGGCTGCACCTGAAATCGGTTGTGTTTCCTCACTGTCAAAATGTACAAAAACATATTCCTCTATCCATTACTGTTGGAGTTTTCTCTGCTCCCTGACTGTTTCGATGACTGTTAGCTAGCTGGATTATAAATGTAGGTCTATTCTCATTTCTACACAGTTTAGATTTTGGTGTTAGACATTTTAAATCAAATCAAATTGTATCTGTTACATGCGCCGAATACAACAGGTGTAGACTTTACTGTGAAATGCTTACTACAAGCCCTTTAACCAACAATGCAGAGTTAAAAAGTAAGAACATTTGCAAATTTTCTTTGGAGCTTGAGTTTTTTTTTCATGTATTTTTTTATTTAACTATTATTAAACTTGGCAAGTCAGTTAAGAACAAATTCTTACTTACAATCAATAACAATAACAGGGCTATATACAGGGAGTACTGGTACCGAGTCAATGTGCAGGGGTACGAGGCAGGTAATATATATATATATATATATATATATTCTTCTCAAACCACCAGCGGGACGGATTGAATTGTCTCAAGGGCCAGATCTGGCCCGCTGGCCACATGTTTCACACCTCTGAACTGGATGCTTTACTAAATATTGTAACATCTGTTTGTTGTATGACTCCAATTTATTATTATTATCCTTTTTGACTATTACTTATTTTATGGAGCTTCTTTAACCGGAGATGGAGTCTGTTAATCTGTTAATATCAAGTATTTCAGAGAGTGTTTGTTGTCTGCAATTTCATTAATAAAAACGTTGAACTTGAATTTATTCTTCACACAAAAAGATAAGAACCCATGTCCGAAATTATTTTGCAGTGAATTAATGCTGTCTGTCTGTGTAGAAAGGCTATAGTCCTATAATGTCTCACGAAACTATATCCTTTATATTACAATGTTATTACAGTACAACAATGTCCTGGCCATTACTTCAACAACAGTACCTTTCTGTACATATGCTTCCATGTGTCATAGCTTGGGTACCAGTTGGTTTAGCTAACATTCTACACTTTGCACTCATTGTTTCATTGTGAAACATTCTTTGGCACCTAACACAGAGTGAAAGGAGTGGAATGTTATCTAAACAGACTGGTACCCAGACTACATGTGGCATTGTGTCAAAGAAGGTGATCTTGATCAATAGAGTCAGATTACGGAGTGGTTTCCCTCTAATCTCCCAACGGTGGAATGAAAGATGCTGGATTATGTGAGGGAGAACGGGGAAGCCAACACAGAGAAAGGGAGACTGAAACAAGGGAAGCCAAGGAAAGGAGGCAGGGATTAAAGATTATTTGACCCAGTGTGCATCCCAAATGGCTCCCTATATATACCACTATAGCCTCTATGGGCCTTAGTGAAAAGGAATGCACTACGTAGGGAATAGGGTGCCATTTGGGGGCGACACCTAGTTAGGGTTGCTCTACGACCTTGATTCGATGCAGGCTGCACACAGCACCACCAGACCTGGGTTTACATTCTATCTGAAATCTTTCAAATACTTTAAGTGTTTATTCTAGCCTGCCTAGAGTGCCAGATGGGCAGGTTGGCATTTATTGTCATGAATCTTGCCCTGGAGGCAGCTTTGAAGAATGGTCACTAGCTGTCACAGCCACAAAGTCATAAAATTGGATTTTAAACCCACTGTTATCACTAATGCCTAACCCTAACCTTAAATTAAGAACAAAAAGCTTTTTTTAAATGGATTTTTATGACATAGACAATTTTGACTTGGCAGTTAGACTATCTAGTGGAAATCGCTCAGCTCTTCTACAAGGGCAACAATTTGTGACAATAAACGTCAACCTGCGGCAGAATCTCAAGGCTGGTGTAGAGGTTAACAGTGGCTGCTATATATACACCACCCCAGCATGGGTAACAGTGGCTGCTATATATACACCATCCCAGCATGGTTAACAGTGGCTGCTATATATACACCACCCCAGCATGGGTAACAGTGGCTGCCATATATACACCATCCCAGCATGGGTAACAGTGGCTGCTATATATACACCATCCCAGCATGGGTAACAGTGGCTGCTATATATACACCACCCCAGCATGGGTAACAGTGGCTGCTATATATACACCACCCCAGCATGGGTAACAGTGGCTGCTATATACACCATCCCAGCATGGGTAACAGTGGCTGCTATATACACCACCCAGCATGGGTACAGTGGCTGCTATATATACACCACCCCAGCATGGGTAACAGTGGCTGCTATATATACACCACCCCAGCATGGGTAACAGTGGCTGCTATATATACACCACCCCAGCATGGGTAACAGTGGCTGCTATATATACACCACCCCAGCATGGGTAACAGTGGCTGCTATATATACACCACCCCAGCATGGGTAACAGTGGCTGCTATATATACACCACCCCAGCATGGGTAACAGTGGCTGCTATATATACACCATCCCAGCATGGGTAACAGTGGCTGCTATATATACACCACCCCAGCATGGGTAACAGTGGCTGCTATATATACACCACCCCAGCATGGGTAACAGTGGCTGCTATATATACACCACCCCAGCATGGGTAACAGTGGCTGCTATATATACACCACCCCAGCATGGGTAACAGTGGCTGCTATATATACACCACCCCAGCATGGGTAACAGTGGCTGCTATATATACACCACCCCAGCATGGGTAACAGTGGCTGCTATATATACACCATCCCAGCATGGGTAACAGTGGCTGCTATATATACACCACCCCAGCATGGGGTAACAGTGGCTGCTATATACACCACCCCAGCATGGGTAACAGTGGCTGCTATATATACACCACCCCAGCATGGGTAACAGTGGCTGCTATATATACACCATCCCAGCATGGGTAACAGTGGCTGCTATATATACACCATCCCAGCATGGGTAACAGTGGCTGCTATATATACACCACCCCAGCATGGGTAACAGTGGCTGCTATATATACACCACCCCAGCATGGGTAACAGTGGCTGCTATATATACACCACCCCAGCATGGGTAACAGTGGCTGCTATATATACACCACCCCAGCATGGGTAACAGTGGCTGCTATATATACACCATCCCAGCATGGGTAACAGTGGCTGCTATATATACACCATCCCAGCACGGTACCAATCTGGACCCCACTGCTATTCTCCATCTTTATCCCCCTGTTGTTCACTACTATTCCTGTCTTAATAAAGTGACAATTATGGGTGGAAATATATATATTATTATTGTTATTATAATATATATTTTTTTTTACATTTGTTTGTTTTTCTTCTTCCAGTTGACGGAAGGAAGGATGAAGGCAGACCAGGAAGCTCCTCCCCCCTCCCCCGGATTGGAGGATTTGGCGATCCGGTGTCGGGAAGTGTGTCGGTCGTACGGGAAACTCAAAGTCCTGAGTAATCTCAATTTGACCGTGCCACAGGGACACATGTGAGTAATCCACACTGACATTACAGCAAAATCACACTTCATGTCCAAATAATATATAAATAAGTTAATTGAGTGGCACCATTAAGTTTTAGATACTGTATGATGATTTGGACATGAAGCGTGAAAATGCTAATATACTGTAGGTACCTTTGACTTGCATTGGATTTGTGCCACATGTGAAACAATGGCCAAGTAAACAAAACCAAAGCATGGATTGCTATCATACCTTGTCCATAGACTTCTTACAGGGTAAGGAACAGGGCCTGATTACTGAACAGGCACGCAGGGCACGTGCACCAGGGCCCCCGTTTTTTAGCGGGGGTTGTGGGCCTTCTGGAGGTCACAAAATGTGTTGAAATGCAGGAAGTTAGCTATTTTCCAGGACCCCAAATGCAGTAGTCCGGCCTTGGTAAGGAAACCAATATGTAATTTTTTTATTTGGGTCAACTATCCCTTTAAAGCCTAATGATAATCCATACCTTTAACAAGTAAACAACATAATTGCATTCTTGCGTTGCGCACTTGCGTATGGTAAAAATTAGGCTTCACTTGGATTTTCACATGAATCGTGCATTGATGTGATTGGAAGTTTTATGTGAGTTACGATTAAGAGTCAGACCATACTGAGTAATACAGGTAGCAATGCTATCATACTATCATACTATAGTACAGGGGTACTCAACCCTGACCCCACGAGGTCTGGAGTCTGCTGGTTTTCTGTTATACCTGATCATTAATTACACCCACCTGGTATCCCAGGTCTAAATCAGTCCCTGACTAGAGGGGAACAATGACAAAATGCAGTGGAACTGGCTTAGAGCTCCAGAGTTGAGTTTGAGGGCTATAGTAGATATCTATGATTTAGCTCTCATGTCAATTTTTTTAACCCAAAATTCTGTTCTCTCTTACCTTGCAGCTACGGCCTGCTGGGTCCGAGTGGATGTGGGAAGACCACGCTGTTGAAATGCATTCTGGGAACCCTGAAGATCTCCCGAGGGCACATCAGCGTGTTGGGGAAGCCGCCAGCATTTCCTGGACACCAGGTCCCTGGGAGGATGGTGGGGTACATGCCACAGGTAAACTGTTACCTTATAGGTACACAACATACCACAGGTAAACTACATGCCACAGGTAAACTGTTATCTTATAGGTACACAACATACCACAGGTAAACTGTTATCTTATAGGTACACTACATACCACAGGTAAACTGTTATCTTATAGGTACACTACATACCACAGGTAAACTGTTACCTTATAGCGACACAACATACCACAGGTAAACTATTACCTTATAGCGACACTACATACCACAGGTAAACTGTTATCTTATAGGTACACTACATACCACAGGTAAACTGTTACCTTATAGCGACACTACATACCACAGGTAAACTGTTACCTTATAGCAACACTACATACCACAGGTAAACTATTACCTTATAGCTACACTACTTACCACAGGTAAACTACATACCACAGGTAAACTGTTACCTTATAGGTACACTACATACCACAGGTAAACTATTACCTTATAGCTACACTACTTACCACAGGTAAACTGTTACCTTATAGGTACACTACATACCACAGGTAAACTGTTACCTTATAGGTACACTACATACCACAGGTAAACTATTACCTTATAGCTACACTACTTACCACAGGTAAACTACATACCACAGGTAAACTATTACCTTATAGGTACACAACATACCACAGGTAAACTGTTATCTTATAGCTACACTACATACCACAGGTAAACTGTTACCGTATAGGTACACTACATACCACAGGTAAACTGTTACCTTATAGCTACACTACATACCACAGGTAAACTGTTACCTTATAGGTACACTACATACCACAGGTAAACTATTACCTTATAGGTACACAACATACCACAGGTAAACTGTTATCTTATAGCTACACTACATACCACAGGTAAACTGTTACCGTATAGGTACACTACATACCACAGGTAAACTGTTACCTTATAGCTACACTACATACCACAGGTAAACTGTTACCTTATAGGTACACTACATACCACAGGTAAACTGTTATCTTATAGGTACACTACATACCACAGGTAAACTGTTACCTTATAGCGACACAACATACCACAGGTAAACTATTACCTTATAGCGACACTACATACCACAGGTAAACTGTTATCTTATAGGTACACTACATACCACAGGTAAACTGTTACCTTATAGCGACACTACATACCACAGGTAAACTGTTACCTTATAGCAACACTACATACCACAGGTAAACTATTACCTTATAGCTACACTACTTACCACAGGTAAACTACATACCACAGGTAAACTGTTACCTTATAGGTACACTACATACCACAGGTAAACTATTACCTTATAGCTACACTACTTACCACAGGTAAACTGTTACCTTATAGGTACACTACATACCACAGGTAAACTGTTACCTTATAGGTACACTACATACCACAGGTAAACTATTACCTTATAGCTACACTACTTACCACAGGTAAACTACATACCACAGGTAAACTATTACCTTATAGGTACACAACATACCACAGGTAAACTGTTATCTTATAGCTACACTACATACCACAGGTAAACTGTTACCGTATAGGTACACTACATACCACAGGTAAACTGTTACCTTATAGCTACACTACATACCACAGGTAAACTGTTACCTTATAGGTACACTACATACCACAGGTAAACTGTACCTTATAGCTACACTACATACCACAGGTAAACTGTTACCTTATAGCGACACTACATACCACAGGTAAACTATTACCTTATAGCTACACTACTTACCACAGGTAAACTGTTACCTTATAGGTACACTACATACCACAGGTAAACTGTTACCTTATAGCGACACTACATACCACAGGTAAACTATTACCTTATAGCTACACTACTTACCACAGGTAAACTACATACCACAGGTAAACTGTTACCTTATAGGTACACTACATACCACAGGTAAACAGTAGAACATACTCCATAGTATGTCCGTATTCACAAAGCGTCTTACTCGTGTTTAAGGGAGATGTATGTACAGATGAGCTTACCTCCTTACCTCCTCAGCAGCTGCAGGAAACACACAGCTACAGGCAGACTCAGCCTGTCGACAGGTGTGGCACAGATACAGTAGAAGAAGGAGACAGGTGTCTCAATGGATGTATAAATCTGAAGCATTCGTTTAGAACTTCTTTGGTGGTGAGAGGAAGTCCAGTGGCGGGAAGTGGGAGATAGAGCTAGATGAAATTTGTCAGACATTCTGCTAATTTCTCATTGATGAAACATTCGATCCCAATACAGTTTTCTGTTCTCAAAACTAGAAGCTGTTACGAACAGAGGACTGGTTTTATAGGTTTGAACTATTCTAAAAGGGTTTTTTAAATGTTGTTTAGGAGTGCAAGGGCGAATTGAGATATGCGGAACGCCATGGTAACTAGATTAGATGTGTATTTTCACTTGCTAGCCAATCAGTTACTTAGGAATAGAGTCATAGCTGGGGGGTGTCATCCTCTATGGTCCTTGGTTAAGGTAGGGTTAAGGTTAGGGTTTGGGTTAGGTAAGGGTTAAGGTAAGGGTAGGGGTTAAGGTTGGGGTAAGGGTAGGGGTTAAGGTTAGGGTTAGGGTAGGGGTTAAGGTTAAGGTAGGGGTTAAGGTTAGGGTAGGGGTTAATGTTAAAGGGACATTTAAAAAAAATTCAACTTGGGCCTTCTGAGTGGCGCAGCGGTCTAAGGCGTCACTACAGACCCTGGTTCAATCCTAGGCTGTGTTACAGCCGGCCGTGACCGGGAGACCCATGAGGCGGTGCACAATTGGCCCAGCGTTGCCCGTGTTAGGGGAGGGTTTAGCCGGCCGGGATTGTCTTGTCCCATCATGATCTAGCGACTCCTTGTGGCGGGCCGGGCGCAGTGCACGCTGACTTCGGTCGCCAGCTGGACAGTGTTTCCTCCGACACATTGGTGCGGCTGGCTTCCGGGTTAAGCGAGCAGTGTGCCAAAAAGCAGTGCGGCTTGGCGGGGTCGTGTTTCGGAGGACGCATGACTCTCGACCTTCACCTCTCCCGAGTCCATACGGGAGTTGCAGCGATGGGACAAGACTGTAACTACCAATTGGATATCATGAAATTGGGGAGAAAAAGTCCACCAATTGAATACTTTAAAAAAAATGTCCACTTCATGTTCATCATCTCCAGCACCACCACAACATCAACATATGTTAAAATGGAGTGTTTCTATGTTTTGTAGTAAAAAAAATAGAGGAAGATAAGTGTTTTCAATGACATCATCGGTGTGCATCATGTGATTTTAGCCAATTATGAGCAGGCATTGCCTAGTAATTGTCTACTAATTGTCTACTTATCTTCCTCTATCTTTTTTACTACAAATCATAGAAACGCATAATTTTCATATATGTTGATGTTGGGGTGGTGCTGGTGGTGATAAATATGAATTTGAGACATTTAAGGGAAGGTTAGGGGTTAGGGTTAAGGTTAAGGTTAGGGTTATGGTTTAGGGTGGGGATGTCCCTAGGATCCTGGATAGCACTGACCCTTCCCGCATGGTACAGAAGAGGTATCTCGTGTTACTGGCCTGCTACTAGACTCCTAACTTTGGCTGGGCATCTCCTTTTCACTTAAATGAAACCTGGGCATAAGCAGCACAGCTCCGCGAGAGGTTCACGCTGCTCAGCGTAAAATTACGTTCTGGTTCTATTTCCAAGATTTCAACTAACAGCTCACAGCTGAACACAACACACCAAAACACAGCACATACCATGACAAAACATTGTGTTTCCCCTTTAGGACCTGGCGTTGTACAATGAGTTTTCTATCAGTGACACCCTGACGTTCTTCGGACGGATCCACGGCCTGTCAGCTACGGACACCCAGACACGCATGGACTTCCTGGTGGACTTCCTGGACCTACCTCACAACAGCAGCCTGGTTGGAAAACTCAGGTAATTAGGGTTGCAAAATCCCAGTATCTTTCCCAAAGTTCCCAGGATTTCTGGAAACCTTTCCTTCAGCTTTCGGAGCATTGTTAACTCTGGTTAAATAAGTGCCTTTCGCGTCCCTTTGATATTTCTATTTTAAGTACAAGTTGTGCACCAATATTGAATTTTAAAAGCCTGTGATATCAAACTAAGTGTGTTTTAATATAGACCACATTCATTTTTAATATGAATAAAGGCATACTAATGTGCCAAAGTTCTGCATTGTGACATGTCCCTCCGTCAACCCTAGGAAGATGTTAACACACCTAACCCCAACATTTCTCCAAGTTTCACCATCATTGTAAAGTCCTAGTTATGTTGTTGCTTTGACAGTCATTTCTGAAGATGATTATTTATTTCATGTGTTTTGTGATCCCTCATTTTAAGGTCAACCTTGTTACGTGAACTGACCTCTTAACATGGGGAAACTATTTCTCTTTAAATATTTTTTTTCTAAATAATCATTGAACATCTAATAGTCAAATCACAGAGTAAAAACAGGTGAGCTGTTTCTACTCTTTTTATCCATGTTCTGGTGTTTTGTGGTGGGAAATGGCATGGCAGCAAGACTTTGGGGTGACCATCGCTAATTGTGAATGGGAAACTATTCCCACTAATGCCCCAAAAAATTATGATATTCCATTTAAAATTATAAATAAATTACAAACTACGCCTGTCCCAAATATAAGCAGCACTTGGTACTTATGCACATGTCTGCTTATTGACATGTCTGCTGTCCTGTAGTTAATGATTTCGGGAAAGAGGTGGAAAGGGACATTTCAAACATTTTGGGCTCTCCAGTTGGTCTATAGTGGGTTTTAATCTCCTCGCCCTGTGCCTAGACTATGGCTGAGTCCCAAATGGGACAATATACCCAGTATAGTGCACTACTTTTGACTAGTAGTGCACTATATAGGAAATAGGGTGCTGTTTGGGACTCAATATCTCTCATTTTGATCTGGGGGAAAAGTAGTCTACAACCAAGAGAGATAGAAAGAGAAGGAAACTGTTTCCCCCTGAGGAGGTTTATGTTTGTGTGTCACAGGCTTCTGTCATGTAAAAATGCTGTGGAGTCAGCCCGCCCTGTCTGAAACTAAGTAGGTGTTATGCAACAGACATTTGTCAAGACGTCAATGCCAAAAAGAAGCCTCCCTCACTTCCATCAAAACAACTCCTCAATGATTGCTTATTACTTATAGATGTAAAAGTAATAGTACATAGCAAACTGGCCAGTGTTACCTGGCGTTGATTATTCAGTGTAACACTTCTAGTGTTGATTCAGGAGTTAAATTAACACTCAGTGGTGTTAAATAACCCCAGTGTTGGTGTTAATAACCAGAGTTGCTGAAATGGTTGTTCCAGTGTATTGCTTTAGGTAGTGTGATATTTTAGTCTTCCTAACTCTGGCAGTCATTCACAATGCAGGTTGCAGGTGAATAAAAATTCAAAATTTTGGATATCCCCTGTTCTGGCTGGATTTCAATAGGAATGAGACATCACTTTGCAAGCCAGCATAATGTGACATGCAGAACTTGATGTGGCCTGTAAACTATGAGTTGTAGGCCACTGTATAAGAAATATGTATTGTATTGTCTTAAAGGGATACTTCAGGATTTTGGCAATGAGGCCCTTTACATTTTCATGTCTCTGTGTCCAGTATGAAGGAAGTTAGAGGTAGTTTCGCGAGCCACTAGCATTAGCACAATGACTGGAATTCTATGGGAATCTACTAGCGTTGCCAAAATCCCGAAGTATCCCTTTAAATAATTTGTATTTAATGACAGCATATTCACTTAGGACAGGGATGGGCAACTGGCAGCCCATGTGGATTAACAGTTTTTCACTTCAATCAATCAATCAAATGTATTTATAAAGCCCTTCTTACATCAGCTGATGTAACAAAGTGCTATACAGAAACCCAGCCTAAAACCCCAAACATCAAGCAATGCAGATGTAGAAGCACGGTGGCTAGGAAGAACTCCCTAGAAAGGCCAGAACCTAGGAAGAAACCTAGAGAGGAACCAGGCTATGAGGTGTGGCCAGTCCTCTTCTAGCTGTGCCGGGTGGAGATTATAACAGAACATGGCCAAGATGTTCAAATGTTCATAGATGACCAGCAGGGTCAAATAATAATAATCACAGTGGTTATAGAGGGTGCAACAGGTCAGCATCTCAGGAGTAAATGTCAGTTGACTTTTCATAGCCGATCATTCAGAGTATCTCTACCGCTCCTGCTGTCTCTAGACAGTTGAAAACAGCAGGTCTGGGACAGGTAGCACGTTCGGTGAACAGGTCAGGGTTCCACTTGTTATGTCAGGCACTGATAGTCACTCAATTAGCCCATGTTAGCTAACCATTTTAGATTGGTAAGTTAGTCTAGCGGCCAGCTATCTAAACTTGTAGTAATCAATGGCAAAATGTGTAGAATTGCAGGAAATGAGCTCATGATTAGTTCAGAAATTGCCCATCCCTGGCTTAGGATCTCACTTGGTGAAGGCCACAGGACTAAATATGAATTAATTCAACAACCATGCCCTTTGTCACTAACAAATACAGTCATGGGTGGTAACTCTACAATTTAGTTGAAAGTCAACCTTGGAAAAATTCAAATAAGTCTTAACACTAAGTAGTGTGTTAATTTAACGCTGAAGTGTGGAAGTGTGAACCCGTATAGACACTGGAACAGTGTTAAATTGCTGTGTAGCTATCGTCATGGCATCAGCTCATGGGAATCTGAAAAAAGATGGAAGATTACTCTTGGATAATAACTCTTAGATCTGGTATAGTAACTCTTAGATCTGGTATAGTAACTCTTAGATCTGGTATAATAACTCTTAGATCTGGTATAGTAACTCTTAGATCTGGAATAATAACTCTTAGATCTGGTATAATAACTCTTAGATCTGGTATAATAACTCTTAGATCTGGTATAGTAACTCTTAGATCTGGTATAGCAACTCTTAGATCTGGTATAATACCCCTTAGATCTGGTATAATAACTCTTAGATCTGGTATAGTAACTCTTAGATCTGGTATAATAACTCTTAGATCTGGTATAATAACTCTTAGATCTGGTATAACAACTCTTAGATCTGGTATAATAACTCTTAGATCTGGTATAGTAACTCTTAGATCTGGTATAATAACTTAGATCTGGTATAATAACTCTTAGATCTGGTATAATAACTCTTAGATCTGGTATAATAACTCTTAGATCTGGTATAATAACTCTTAGATCTGGTATAGTAACTCTTAGATCTGGAATAATAACTCTTAGATCTGGTATAATAACTCTTAGATCTGGTATAATAACTCTTAGATCTGGTATAGTAACTCTTAGATCTGGTATAGTAACTCTTAGATCTGGTATAATAACTCTTAGATCTGGTATAGTAACTCTTAGATCTGGTATAATAACTCTTAGATCTGGTATAGTAACTCTTAGATCTGGTATAGTAACTCTTAGATCTGGTTTAGTAACTCTTAGACCTGGTATGTAACCATATTATTAAATCATTATTATATCATTAACACACCATATCATTAACACAATTCAGCTGCAGAAGGTCATACATTATAGTAATGTATTTGATGTGATTCAAAATGTTGCATCTTATACAACTGTCAAACATAGAGCAGAACCAACAGCTCTCAGTCCTGTGGGTGTGTGTGTGTGTGTGTGTGTGTGTGTGTGTGTGTGTGTGTGTGTGTGTGTGTGTGTGTGTGTGTGTGTGTGTTTACAGCGGAGGGCAGAAACGGAGGGTGTCTCTGGGAGCAGCCTTACTTCAAAACCCCCAGTTATTGATTCTGGATGAACCCACAGTCGGGGTGGACCCTGTGCTGAGAGCCAAGTATGTACTGGACAACCACACACACATCCAACCAAAACCAAACTGTGAAAACCCAACTATTGTACCCAACCTCATGCCTTCAAAGACCAGTCTCACACCTTTGAGTGCTGATCTAGGATCAGATCCCCCCTCTTATTTATTATGATTTAAAAGGCTTAACAGATCCTAGACCAGCACTCTGAGATGCTTCATGGATAAAGAAAACCCAACCAGGTCAGTGTTTCCCAGGTAACCCAGGCAGGTCATCATGCTAAGACTGCATCCCAGATGGCCCCCTATTCCCTATGTGGTGAACTACTTTAGACCGGGGCACATTGGGGGCCTTTTGGGACACAGATTAAGACATCTTTATGGTTGTAATCAAATCATATCTGCACAAAGTTAGTTTATTCGTTGTGTGACGCTGAAAGGTGGTTCTCTGAACTGCACTCATGTGATGAGTAACCTTGCCTGAGACCTCAAGACCTGCGTTAGCTCCCCAAGCTAATGCCTAGGCTTTAGCTCAACGGGACACGCAGTCGTGTGGTGCGCAGATGATCACATTTGCACACTCTCTCTCTGTTATCTCTACTGCTCGAGGTACAGTACAACATTGTCCCAAACAGCACCCCATGTCCTGTATAGTGCAATACTTTTGACCAGAGCCCTGGTTATAAAACTGCACTTTATAGAGAATAGGGTGCCATTTGGGACCATAGGATGTGCCCTTAAACTGAGTTGTGTCATGTGTCCCTGTAGGATCTGGCAGCATCTAGTAGAGATTGTGAAAACTGGAAAAGTATCAGTCGTCATCACCACTCACTACATCGAGGAGGCCAGGCAAGCCAATGTGGTAAGATACAGTCTATATACATGATAACTACCTACTGATAGACACTACATAGAGGAGGCCAGGCAAGCCAATGTGGTAAGATACAGTCTATATACATGGATAACTACCTACTGATAGACAACTCCCTACTGATAGACAACTCCCTACTCTATATACGTACATGCCATATGTTTTCATAGCTGCTTAGAGGTTCATTTGAGAAAACATTGGTTGTCTCTATACTGTCTCTATGCACTATAACAGTCTCTATACTGTCTCTATACTCTATAACAGTCTCTATACTCTATAACAGTCTCTTTACTGTCTCGATACTCTATAAGTCTCTATACTCTATAACCATCTCTATACTGTCTCTATACTCTATAACAGTCTCTATACTGTCTCTATACTCTATAACAGTCTCTATACTGTCTCTATACTCTATAACATACTCTATACTGTCTCTGTGCATTATACCAGTCTATACTGTCTCTATGCACTATAACAGTCTCTATACTGTCTCTATACTCTATAACAGTCTCTATACTCTATAACAGTCTCTTTACTGTCTCGATACTCTATAAGTCTCTATACTCTATAACCATCTCTATACTGTCTCTATACTCTATAACAGTCTCTATACTGTCTCTATACTCTATAACAGTCTCTATACTGTCTCTATACTCTATAACATACTCTATACTGTCTCTGTGCATTATACCAGTCTATACTGTCTCTATACACTATAACAGTCTCTATACTGGCTCTATACTCTATAACAGTCTCTATACTCTATAACAGTCTCTATACTCTATAACAGTCTCTATACTGTCTCTATACTCTATAACAGTCTCTATACTGTCTCTATTCTCTATAACAGTCTCTATACTCTATAACAGTCTCTATACTGTCTCTATACTCTTTAACAGTCTCTATACTGCCTCTATATTCCGTAGCAGTCTCTATACCCTATAACAGTCTCTATACTCTATAACATTCTCTATACTGTCTCTATACTCTATAACAGACTCTATACTGTCTCTATACTCTATAACAGTCTCTATACTGGCTCTATACTCTATAACAGTCTCTATACTCTATAACAGTCTCTATACTGTCTCTGTGCACTATACCAGTCTATACTGTCTCTATACACTAAAACAGTCTCTATACTGTCTCTATACTCTATAACAGTCTCTATACTGTCTCTATACTCTATAACAGTCTCTATACTGCCTCAATATTCCGTAGCAGTCTCTATACTCTATAACAGTCTCTATACTGTCTCTATACTCTATAACAGTCTCTATACTGCCTCTATATTCCGTAGCAGTCTCTATACTCTATAACAGTCTCTATACTGTCTCTATACTCTATAACATTCTCTATACTGTCTCTATACTCTATAACAGACTCTATACTGTCTCTATACTCTATAACAGTCTCTATACTGTCTCTATACTCTATAACCATCTCTATACTGTCTATACTCTATAACAGTCTCTATACTGTCTCTATACTCTATAACAGTCTCTATACTGTCTCTATACTCTATAACAGTCTCTATACTGTCTCTGTGCACTATACCAGTCTATACTGTCTCTATACTCTATAACAGTCTCTATACTGTCTCTATACACTATAACAGTCTCTATACTGGCTCTATACTCTATAACAGTCTCTATACTCTATAACAGTCTCTATACTGTCTCTATACTCTATAACAGTCTCTTTACTGTCTCTATACTCTATCAGTCTCTATACTCTATAACCATCTCTATACTGTCTCTATACTCTATAACCATCTATATACTGTCTCTATACTCTATAACAGTCTCTATACTGTCTCTATACTCTATAACAGTCTATATACTCTATACCAGTCTCTATACTGTCTATATACTCTAGAAAAGGCTCTATACTGTCTCTATACTCTATAACAGACTCTATACTGTCTCTATACTCTATAACATACTCTATACTGTCTCTATACTCTGTAACAGTCTCTATACTTTCTCTATACTCTATAACAGTCTCTATACTGTCTCTATACTCTATAACAGTCTCTATACTCTATAACAGTCTCTATACTGTCTCTATACTCTATAACAGTATCTATACTGTCTCTATACTCTATAACATACTCTATACTCTATAACAGTCTCTATACTGTCTCTATACTCTATAACAGTCTCTATACTGTCTCTATACTCTATAACAGTCTCTATACTGGATTTGGAATCAAGTGTTTAATGTGAGGTGACAGTATGAATGTCACCTTTATTTGAGGGTATTTTAATACGTATCTGTTTTACCGTTGAGGAATGAAAGCACTTTATGTATCTAGTCCCCCCATTTTAAAGATGTCATAAGTATTTGAACAAATTCCCTAATAGTGTATTAAAGTAGTCAAACGTTTAGTATTGGTCCCATATTCCTTGCACACATTGACTACATCCAGCTTGTGTCTCTAAATGTAATTTTTTTATTTCATCTTTATTTAACGAGGCAAGTCAGTTAAGAACAAATTAACTGCCTTGTTCAGGGGCAGAACGACAGATTTTTATCTTGTCAGCTCAAGGATTCGATCCAGCAACTGGGGCTACCTTTCGCCCCAAACTCCAAACTTGTTGGATGCATTTGTGGTTTGATTTGGTTTTATTTCGGATTATGTTTTGACCAATAGGAAAGGTGACATGATGACTGGCCATGAGCCAAGCCTTCATATTTATACCATGAGCCAGAGATGTCACCTGTCACAATAAACCTGTCCTCACCTGTCATACTAAACCTGTCCATACCTGTCACAATAAACCTGTCTTCGCCTGTCACAATAAACCTGTCCTCTCCTGTCATACTAAACCTGTCCTCACCTGTCACAATAAAGCTGTCCTCACCTGTCACAATAAACCTGTCCACACCTGTCACAATAAACCTGTCCTCACCTGTCACAATAAACCTGTCCTCACATGTCACAATAAACCTGTCCGCTCTTGTCATAATAAACCTGTCCTCACCTGTCATACTAAACCTGTCCCCACCTGTCACAATAACCCTGTCCACACCTGTCACAATAAACCTGTCCATACCTGTCACAATAAACCTGTCCTCACCTGTCACAATAAACCTGTCCTCTCCTGTCACAATAAAGCTGTCCTCACCTGTCACAATAAACCTGTCCTCACCTGTCATACTAAACCTGTCCTCACCTGTCACAATAAACCTGTCCTCACCTGTCACAATAAACCTGTCCTCACCTGTCACAATAACCCTGTCCTCACCTATCATACTAAACCCGTCCTCACCTGTCACAATACCCCTGTCCTCACCTGTCACAATAAACCTGTCCCCACCTGTCACAATAAACCTGTCCCCACCTGTCACAATAAACCTGTCCCCACCTGTCACAATAAACCTGTCCTCACCTGTCACAATAAACCTGTCCATACCTGTCACCATAAACCTGTCCTCTCCTGTCATACTAAACCTGTCCTCACCTGTCACAATAAACCTGTCCTCACCTGTCACACTAAACCTGTCCTCACCTGTCACAGTAAACCTGTCCTCACCTGTCACACTAAACCTGTCCTCACCTGTCACAATAACCCTGTCTTCACCTGTCACATAAACCTGTCCTCACCTGTCATACTAAACCTGTCCTCACCTGTCATACTAAACCTGTCCTCACCTGTCACACTAAACCTGTCCTCACCTGTCACAATAAACCTGTCCTCACCTGTCACAATAAACCTGTCCTCACCTGACATAATAAACCTGTCCTCACCTGTCATACTAAACCTGTCCTTACCTGTCACAATAAACCTGTCCATACCTGTCACAATAAACCTGTCCTCACCTGACATAATAAACCTGTCCTCACCTATCATACTAAACCTGTCCCCACCTGTCACAATAAACCTGTCCTCACCTGTCACAATAAACCTGTCCTCACCTGTCACAATAACCCTGTCCACACCTGTCACAATAAACCTGTCCATACCTGTCACAATAAACCTGTCCTCACCTGTCACAATAAACCTGTCCCCACCTGTCACAATAAACCTGTCCTCACCTGTCACAATAAACCTGTCCATACCTGTCACCATAAACCTGTCCTCACCTGTCACAATAAACCTGTCCTCACCTGTCACACTAAACCTGTCCTCACCTGTCACAGTAAACCTGTCCTCACCTGTCACACTAAACCTGTCCTCACCTGTCACAATAACCCTGTCCTCACCTGTCACATAAACCTGTCCTCACCTGTCATACTAAACCTGTCCTCACCTGTCATACTAAACCTGTCCTCACCTGTCACACTAAACCTGTCCTCACCTGTCACAATAAACCTGTCCTCACCTGTCACAATAAACCTGTCCTCACCTGACATAATAAACCTGTCCTCACCTGTCATACTAAACCTGTCCTTACCTGTCACAATAAACCTGTCCATACCTGTCACAATAAACCTGTCCTCACCTGACATAATAAACCTGTCCTCACCTATCATACTAAACCTGTCCCCACCTGTCACAATAAACCTGTCCTCACCTGTCACAATAAACCTGTCCTCACCTGACATAATAAACCTGTCCTCACCTGTCATACTAAACCTGTCCTCACCTGTCACAATAAACCTGTCCTCACCTGTCACAATAAACCTGTCCATACCTGTCACAATAAACCTGTCCTCTCCTGTCATACTAAACCTGTCCTCACCTGTCACAATAAACCTGTCCATACCTGTCACAATAAACCTGTCCTCTCCTGTCATACTAAACCTGTCCTCACCTGTCACAATAAACCTGTCCATACCTGTCACAATAAACCTGTCCTCTCCTGTCATACTAAACCTGTCCTCACCTGTCACAATAAACCTGTCCTCACCTGTCATACTAAAACAAGTCCTACCCGTACAAATATTTGATGACTAAGGCTCTTTCTTAATACATCTTTCCTTGATTCCTCGCATCCTCTATCCTTGCCTCGTTCCTCAAAACTCCATTTGGAATGACCCTGCTGTTTTCTATCTATCCAGGTGGGTCTGATGAGGAATGGCCGAATGTTGGCCGAGGGGGAACCAGAAACCTTGATGAAACAGAACAGTGCTGCGGTGAGTAGCTAATAACAGTGTATACAATTAACTTATATTTTGTAGATTTCGCACTTTATTCAGACAGTTGGAAACAGAGGGGGGGAGACAGGGGGACAGGCAAGCGGGAGTACAGTAGAAGCGGGGATTGAACGGCGGTATATATTAGAGTATATTTTATGGGACTGATGCCAGGAGTGTTACCACTAGACAACCAGCCATGCAGGCAGTAGCCCTACATTGACCCTATTGCTTCCTACCATCCACCCACCAAGTCACTGCAGATTCTGGAGAAAGCTTTCCTTCAGCTGTGTGAGACGTCTGACTGTTGATGTCTGACTGCCTTCCCAGTAGGCAAAATTATATTCAAAAGACGTCTAAAAAAACATATTTTCCAGATGTTCATTTTAGGTTCTGAATGAAAGATGAAAAAACATACAGTACCAATCAGAAGTCTGGACACACCTACTCATTCAAGGGTGAAGACATCACAACTATGAAATAACAAATATGGAATCATGTAATAAGCAAAAAAGTGTTAAACAAATCAAAATATATTTTATTTGAGATTCTTCAAAGTAGACCTCATGAAGCTGGTTGAGAGAATGCCAAGAGTGTGCAAAGCTGTCATCAAGGCAAAGGGTGGCTACTTTGAAGAACACTTTTTTTGGTTACTACATGATTCCATATGTGTTATTTCATAGTTTTGATGTCTTCAATATTATTCTACAATATAAAAAATTGTACTAAAATAAAGAAAAACGCTTGAATGAGTAGGTGTGTCCAAACTTTAGACTGGTACGGTATTTTCCGGACATTTAAAATACGTATTTTCCGGATGTTGAAAAGTTCTATTTTCTGGAGGTGGAATTCGGGTTCATTTTTGGTTCTAAATGAAAGTTGAAAATATGTATTTCCGGATGTTGAAAATACGTATTATCCAGACGTTGAAAATATGTATTTTCTGGACAGTTCTGAATGAGTTGAAGAGATGTAATTTTGGTAATTGATTTAAACTGCACATACTGTACATTCTCAATTAAGTTTGCATTATATCAGAATAATACTTTTTTTATCCATTTAATATAAGAAAGAGGAGCCAAGTGAAGATTGCAACATATCATATATCTTATTGCTCCAATCTGTCAGTCACTTATGTAAGCTTTTTCAAAAGCTTTAAAACGGGCAGCAATGACCTTCAAAGTGGTCCAACAAATGGAATGAACCAACAAACCACTTCAACTACAAGAACATTCTCAGTAACGGTTACAGAAATGTTTTTTTCTTGCTATGACCTTGAGATGTTGTTGTTTATCAACCTTAGTTGAATGCACTGACTGGAAGTTACTCTGGACAAGAGCGTCTGCTGAATGACCAAAATGTAAAGGTTCATGTAAATTATTCTAATGCGCTCCGCCCCCAAGCAAGAACACATTGGGTCAGTCCGGACCAGAACAAACCTGAACAAATCATAGACATCTAGGCTATGTTTCACAAGTTTGAACAGTACAGTACGGCACAGTTCAGTAGAGCACAGTACAGTACGGCGCAGTTCAGTAGAGCACAGTACAGTACGGCACAGTTCAGTAGAGCACAGTACAGTACGGCACAGTTCAGTAGAGCACAGTACAGTACGGCACAGTTTAGTAGAGCACAGTACAGTACAGCACAGTACAGTACGGCACAGTTCAGTAGAGCACAGTACAGTACGGCACAGTTCAGTAGAGCACAGTACAGTACGGCGCAGTTCAGTAGAGCACAGTACAGTACGGCACAGTTCAGTAGAGCACAGTACAGTACGGCACAGTTTAGTAGGGCACAGTACAGTACAGCACAGTACAGTACGGCACAGTTCAGTAGAGCACAGTACAGTACGGCACAGTTCAGTAGAGCACAGTACAGTACAGCACAGTTCAGTAGAGCACAGTACAGTACGGCACAGTTCAGTAGAGCACAGTACATTATGGTACGGAGGACAGTAGAGTTTAATTCAATACAGAAGAGTACAATACAATACAGTTTAATTCAGTAGGGCACAGTACATTATGGTACGAAGGACAGTAGAGTTTAATTCAGTACAGAAGAGTACAATACAATACAGTTTAATTCAGTACAGTACAATACAGTACAATACAGTTGAATTCAGTAGAGTAGAGTACAATACAATACAGTTTAATTCAGTAGAGTAGAGTACAATACAGTACAGTTTAATTCAGTTGAGTACAATACAGTACAGTTTAATTAGTACACTAGAATACAGTAGAGTGCAGTACAGTTTAAATCAGCAGAGTACACTAGAGTACAGTAGAGTGCAGTACAGTACAGTTTAATTCAGTAGAGTACATGAGGGTAAAATACAGTACATTATAATGTATTATACTCTACTGTACTCTACTGTACTAAACTACTTTTCTTTCATGTACTGTACTCTGCTGTGCTCTACTGTACTGTACTGTAATGTAGTGTACTCTGCTGTGCTCTACTGTACTGTAATGTAGTGTACTCTGCTGTGCTCTACTGTACTGTCATGTACTCTGCTGTATTCTACTGTACTGTAATCTAGTGTACTCTACTGTACAGTAATGTACTCTGCTGTGCTCTACTGTACTGTAATCTAGTGTACTCTACTGTACTGTAATGTACTCTGCTGTGCTCTACTGTACTGTAATCTAGTGTACTCTGCTGTACTCTACTGTACTGTAATGTACTCTGCTGTGCTCTACTGTACTGTAATCTAGTGTACTCTGCTGTGCTCTACTGTACTGTAATGTACTCTGCTGTGCTCTACTGTACTGTAATGTACTCTGCTGTGCTCTACTGTACTGTGCTGTGCTATCCAAACTTGTGAAAAATAGATGGCTATGATTGGCTCAGATTTGGTCCGGTCTGAACCTGACCAAAAATGAACGTCCGTGGACGTTGAAATCAAGGCCAGTCTGGACAGTACAAAAAAAGAAGTCCAAAAGACGTCTGCGTCAGTCCGTGCTTAGTTGGTTCTGTGTTGACCACTGATCATATAAACCCTTGACTGTGTTATCTGTGTGTTCAATTGACTGTGTTGTCTATCTACTCTACTGCCTCATCCACCCACTGCAGACCCTGGAGAAAGCCTTCCTGCAGCTGTGTGAGACCTCAGACCAGGTGGGCTCCAAACACAGTACCTACCCCCAGGGTGGGGTACTAGAGAGCGGCCAATCACTCGAGAGCGGCCGGGAAGAGAGTCAACCAATCCTGGGAGTCGGGCCGGGACCAGTAGAAGAGCTGCCCAAGTACTCAGGTAAATGTAGGATTGTATGGACACTATACTGTACATACTCAGGTAAATGTAGGGTTGTATAGACACTATACTGTATA
Source organism: Salmo trutta (assembly GCF_901001165.1). Lineage (NCBI taxonomy): Eukaryota > Metazoa > Chordata > Actinopteri > Salmoniformes > Salmonidae > Salmo > Salmo trutta. The sequence goes on along the minus strand of NC_042961.1, from coordinate 2,399,150 downwards.
TACTCAGGTAAATGTAGGGTTGTATGGACACTATACTGTATATACTCAGGTAAATGTAGGGTTGTATGGACACTACACTGTATATACTCAGGTAAATGTAGGGTTGTATGGGCACTACACTGTATATACTCAGGTAAATGTAGGGTTGTATGGACACTACACTGTATATACTCAGGTAAATGTAGGGTTGTATGGACACTATACTGTATATACTCAGGTAAATGTAGGGTTGTATGGACACTACACTGTATATACTCAGGTAAATGTAGGGTTGTATGGACACTATACTGTATATACTCAGGTAAATGTAGGGTTGCATGGACTCTATACTGTATATACTCAGGTAAATGTAGGGTTGTATGGACACTATACTGTATATACTCAGGTAAATGTAGGGTTGTATGGACACTATACTGTATATACTCAGGTAAATGTAGGGTTGTATGGACACTATACTGTATATACTCAGGTAAATGTAGGGTTGTATGGACACTATACTGTATATACTCAGGTAAATGTAGGGTTGTATGGACACTATACTGTATATACTCAGGTAAATGTAGGGTTGTATGGACACTATACTGTATATACTCAGGTAAATGTAGGGTTGTATGGGCACTACACTGTATATACTCAGGTAAATGTAGGGTTGTATGGACACTATACTGTATATACTCAGGTAAATGTAGGGTTGCAAAATTCCGGAAACTTTCTTGAAATTCCTAGGTTTTCCAGAAATTCCAGATGGAGGATTTCAAGATTCCTGGTAGGAGGATTCCCTCCTAGCTTATTCTCTTCTGATTACTGAAATCATGATGACATTGGATAACTTAACTTCTCTCTGGAACCCGAAACTAGTACTACAGTGTTTCAGCTATTGTCTTGAATTTCCTCAGATATTTGATACTGTGTGTGTTGGATTTTACTATGTTTGTCAGGACCAGAAGTCCTCACAAGGATAGTAAAACAAGACAAATTCAGACAAGTGGGGACATTTTGTGGGTCCCCACAGGGAAAAAGGCTATTTTAGGCTTAAGGGTTAGGTTTAGGGTTACAATTAGGGTTAGAACTAGGGTTAGCAGTTAGGGTTAGGTTAGGGGTTAAGGTAAGGGTTAGGTTAAGTGTTAGGGTTAGGAAAAATAGGATTTTGAATGGGAATCAATTGTTTGGTCCCCACAAGGATAGTAAAACAAACGTGTGTGTGTGTGTGTGTGTGTGTGTGTGTGTGTGTGTGTGTGTGTGTGTGTAGCGGACTGGAAGGTACGAGTCAAGAATGTGATGCCAAAGTGGAGGAACATCGCAGCTCTGATTATCAAGACCACAGTGCGGATGAAGAGAATGCCTGGGTGAGGAGGAGGATGAATTAAAGGAGTAGAATGAGCTGGAGGAAGGCAGACAGGATAATGATGAAGATGATGATCCCGAAACCTTCCAACCACAATTTCTGGAATACCTGTGAATTCTGGGAAAGTTGACAGAATTCTGCAACCCCAGTCTGATTGCATTGTATCTGTCCAGGTCCCTGTTTTTTCAGTTCCTGCTGCCAGTCATGCAGATCTCTCTGATGTGTCTGTGTATCGGAGGAGACCCCAAAGGAATACAGGTGGCTGTGGTCGACAATGAGACCTCCTCCAGCTCCTTCAGCCAATCCCTGCTCTCCTTCCTGGACAACTCCAGCGTGCAACAGGTACTGGACCAATCGGTTGTTAGTTAGTCAGAGAGACTTTGCTCCGGGGTGAAGTTTCTCCAAGGTAAAAATCTAGGATCAGCTTCCCCTCCCCCAATACTAATTAAAACCTAGAAACAACAGTCTATGTTGTGTGTTTAGTTATTACAGTACGGTGAAACAGCACAGTGTCTTCTGTCTACCACACTGTCCTGCTGGTCAGAAGTAGTCCACTAGATGGAGGAATAGGGTGTAACACTGTCCTCCTGGTCAGAAGTAGTCCACTAGATGGAGGAATAGGGTGTAACACTGTCCTGCTGGTCAGAAGTAGTCCACTAGATGGAGGAATAGGGTGTAACACTGTCCTCCTGGTCAGAAGTAGTCCACTAGATGGAGGAATAGGGTGTAACACTGTCCTGCTGGTCAGAAGTAGTCCACTAGATAGAGGAATAGGGTGTAATTTAAGACCTAGCTATAGTCACTCAGGGTGTCCCCTGTCCCTCCCTGCCCTAGGTGAACCTGTCCCATGCTGAGGCTTTTGCAGGGGCCTATAACGGAGAGTACTGGGCCGTCATCGGGTTTGGAAAGAATTTTACCAGCTACCTGACCAAGAGGTGAGTCCTTCCTCTGGACCTGTCTCTTGTCTAGTCTCATCTTCTCACCTTGTTCTTCTGTTCTCCTCTCTTCTCTTCTGTTCTCTTCTTCTGTTCTCTTCTGTTCTCCTCTCTCTCTTCTGTTCTCTTCTTCTGTTCTCTTCTGTTCTCTTCTGTTCTCCTCTCTCTCTTCTCCTCTCTTCTGTTCTGTTCTCTTCTGTTCTCCTCTCTTCTGTTCTCCTCTCTTCTGTTCTGTTCTCTTCTGTTCTCCTCTCTTCTGTTCTGTTCTCTTCTGTTCTCCTCTCTCTCTTCTGTTCTCTTCTGTTCTCTTCTTCTGTTCTCTTCTGTTCTCTTCTTCTGTTCTCTTCTGTTCTCTTCTGTTCTCTTCTGTTCTCTTCTGTTCTCTTCTGTTCTCTTCTGTTCTTCTCTCTTCTGTTCTCTTCTTCTGTTCTCCTCTCTTCTGTTCTCTTCTGTTCTCCTCTCCTCTCCTCTCCTCTCCTCTCCTCTCCTCTCCTGTTCTTTCCTCCCCTCCCCTCCTCTCCTCTCCTCTCCTGTCCTTTCCTCCCCTCCCCTCCCCTCCCCTCCCCTCCCCTCCCCTCCCCTCCCCTCTCTTCTTGCCTCTTCTATCTCTTCTCTTAAATCACTGTCCATGACTTGCAATGCTGTTGAACTTTAAGGCCACCAGTGTCTAGATTCTTCCCTCCAGCTGCCAATGTGACAAAGCATTCCACTGTCTTACACACACATGGACACACCCACAGACAGACAGACAGACAGACAGACAGACAGACAGACAGACAGACAGACAGACAGACAGACAGACAGACAGACAGACAGACAGACAGACAGACAGAGACACAGACAGAGTGATGTCAACAAGGCATCTAACATGTAATGATGACTCTGTGGTGAGGAAGTGAACAGTAATATCTTCAGAAACCAATCACAGCACTACAGTCACCAGTATGTCTGTCTGTGACAGTGTGTATCTGCATGGATGCCTCTTCGTGTGTGTGTGTGTGTGTGTGTGTGTGTGTGTGTGTGTGTGTGTGTGTGTGTGTGTGTGTGTGTGTGTGTGTGTGTGTGTGTGTGTGTGTGTGTGTGTGTGTACATGTGTGTGTGTACATGTGTGTGTGTACATGTGTGTCTTACATCAGCCGTGAAGTGGAAAGTCTGGTCTTGCCTGTCGATCAGGGTCACACACACCTAGGCCGACCAGGTAGCTTACTGCATGCACACACACAGTGTTCTGTATCATGTCTGTTCTGTGGTGTGTGTTGTATTATACAGGATGATCCAGCGTCAGGTCTCTAAGGAGGTAGTGGATGGAGGGTCGGTGCACGTCTGGTTGGACCTGACCAGTAAGCTCTCACTCCGCAGTCTGTTGGCCTGTGACAGTGTTCCAGAATGTACCTTCAAATAGAGTAGAATACAATACCGCTAGAATAGAATAGAACACTGTTAGAATAGATCTGAATAGAATAGAACACTGTTAGAATAGAATAGATCTGAATAGAATAGAACACTGTTAGAATAGAATAGATCTGAATAGAATAGAACACTGTTAGAATAGAGCTGAATAGAAAAGAACACTGTTAGAATAGAATAGATCTGAATAGAATAGAACACTGTTAGAATAGAATACTGATAGAATAGACCTGAATAGAATGGAACACTGTTAGAATAGAATATAATACCGATAGAATACAGTAGATCTGAATAGAATAGAATGCCAATAGAATAGATCTGAATAGAATAGAACACTGTTAGAATAGAATATAATACCGATAGAATACAGTAGATCTGAATAGAATAGAATGCCAATAGAATAGATCTGAATAGAATAGAACACTGTTAGAATAGAATGCCGATAGAATAGATCTGCATAGAATAGAACACTGTTGGAATAGAATAGAATACTGATAGAATATAGTTGATCTGAATAGAATAGAACACTTTTAGAATAGAATATAATAGATCTGAATCGAATAGAACACTGTTAGAATAGAATAGATCTGAATAGAATAGAACACTGTTAGAATAGAATAGATCTGAATAGAACACTGTTAGAATAGAATGCCAATAGAATAGAATAGATCTGAATACTGTTAGAATAGAATGTCAATAAAATAGCATAGATAGTTTGGCTGTGAAATTGACCTTTAGGTGTTAGTGTAACTGTTTTACAATACTGTGGGGGTATTCTGAATGATGGCGCATCTCCCAGGTAATGGAAATGGATTTTGAATGCTTTTCAAAGTAAATGATTGATTCGTTTTATTCCAAATACTGTAAACGTTCAAATCATTGAAATAGATCAAACATTTTTCAAGTGATGATAGTCAAACTTATGGTGACATTGTTTTAACTTTTTAATGTATTTTCTCCAGATCGACAAATCGCCTTAATGCTTCAGAAAAAAATTAAAGATGCCTTTGAGGTGACGAATGATACTGTTTTGGATGAGTTATTTGACTTTTGAGAGTGTTTGTGTTATTATTTATATGGCTTCTGCCTCTCTGTTCCCTCCTCAGGGTTTTGTCCAGTATAAGATGAGTAGCAGGTCTTACCTGCTCTCTCTTCCTGTCAAGGTATGACAATCCCCTTAAAACCCTGGTTACGTCCCAAATGGTCACCAGGGCCGTGGTCAAAAGTAGTGTCCTATGTAGGGAATAGGGTGTCATTTGGTAAGCAGGCCCTGTGTTGATAGTATTCTGCCATCCACATCCACTAGCCTTGCTAGTGTCTGATATAGACAAGCTGTTGTCTTCCCAAGACAACAATGTAACCAGTATTGTTGAATGTATACAAATGTTTGATCCATTCCTGATGAATACACAGATGCATAGGGGGAAAATATTTAACTTACTATTTCTGTGTCACATTTCTCATTTTTTAACACATTTTGCTCACTATTTCTCTTTGTCCCGTTTCTCTTTCCAGTTTGAGGAGCCCATCTATGGCAGCATGAACTCAGACTTCACCACGTTTGTGACACCAGGAGCCGTTCTGAGGTACAGATTCAGTCCACGTCTGAACCTAGTCAGCTTTACTGAGACAAAGATGATCATCTGTTAAGATACTGTATGTCTTATGGTTTCCCCCCTCTTACTCTCTCCCTGTCGCTCTCTCTTTCTGTCTCTCTCTCCTGTCTCTCTCTCTCCCTCTCTCTCTCCTGTCTCTCTCTCTCTCTCTCTGTCTCTCTCTCTCTCCTGTCTCTCTCTCTCCCTCTCTCTCTCCTGTCTCTCTCTCTCTCTGTGTCTCTCTCTCTCTCTCTCTCTCCTGTCTCTCTCTCTCTCTGTCTCTCTCTCTCTCTCTCTCTCTCTCTTTCTCTCTCTCTCTGTCTCTCTCTCTCTCTCTCTCCTGTCTCTCTCTCTCTCTGTCTCTCTCTCTCTCCTCTCTCTCTCTCTGTCTCTCTCCTGTCTCTCTCCTGTCTCTCTCGCTCCCGTCTCTCTCTCTCTCTCTCTCTCTCTGTCTCTCTCCCTGTCTCTCTCTCTCCTGTCTCTCTCTCTCCTGTCTCTCTCCTGTCTCTCTCTCTCCTGTCTCTCTCTCTGTCTCTCTCTCTACTCCATATAACTTCCTCATGTTTCCTTTTTTTATTCTCTCAATTTATCCTCTTATTTTTCCCTTCCCTCATTCTACCCCCTCCCTCCTTCTCTCTCTCCCCCTCCCTTCTCCTCATTCTACCCCCTCCCTCCTTCTCTCTCTCCCCTCCTTTCTCCTCATCTACCCCCTCCTCCTTCTCTCTCCCTTCACTTCCCCTCATTACCCCTCCTCCTTCTCTCTCTCCCCCTCCCTTCTCCTCCTTCTACCCCCTCCCTCTTCTTCTCCTCCCTTTTCTCCATATTCTCCCCCTCCCTCCTTTCTCTCTCCCCCTTCTCCCTCATTCTACCCCTCCCTCCTTCTCTCTCCCCCTCCCGTCTCCCTCATTCTACCCCCTCCCTCCTCTCTCCCCCTCCCTTCTCCCTCATTCTACCCCCTCCCTCCTTCTCTCTCCCTCCCTTCTCCCTCATTCTACCCCCTCCCTCCTTCTCTCTCCCCCTCCCGTATCCCTCATTCTACCCCCTCCCTCCTTCTCTCTCCCCCTCCCGTCTCCCTCATTCTACCCCTCCCTCCTCTCTCCCCCTCCCTTCTCCCTCATTATACGCCCTCCCTCCTTCTCGCTCCCCCTCATTCTCTCCCTCATTATACGCCCTCCCTCCTTCTCGCTCCCCCTCATTCTCTCCCTTCCCTTCTTCTCTCTCCCCTCTCTCTACACAGCATCACTTTCTACTTGGCAGTGGGCTTGACAGCTCTGTCCTTCGTGATAGAGAGGAAGGAGGGGCTAATGGAAAGGTGCTGGGTCTCAGGTAAAGGTCAAAGTTCACACAGTGGGTAACAAAATGGCACCCTATTCCCTATTTCATGCTTCAATTTTGACCTGGGCCGAGCGTCCCAAACAGCATCCTATAGAGGGCTTGCAAGTACGTCACAAATCACCTAGCAACCCCCATGTTGGAAGACCCAACTCAAGTCTGATGAAAGTCCTCCAATCATCCACATGGCTAGCTGCGTTTTGCTACCACCGGAAACTTCTGGAAGATTTCCCATTATTCCATTTTTTTCTAAGGACCAAGAAAACGGAGTCAGTGGGAGAACCTATTCAAGTAAGTAAATATATGTTGAAAATAAAAAAAACAATGAATTATTAGCTAGCTTGCTACAGAAACTAAGTGTGCACGGCTAACTCAAATTAGCTGCTAACGTAATGTTCGCTAGTTAGCTAACTTTACATACTGTATACTGTAACTAACTAGGTGAATAAAATATCACCAGTTTGCTAACTTCATATTAGCTAGTTAGCTATCTTGATGTATTTATCATTGTAACTCCAAATGCATTTGTAGCTAGGTAGCCAGCTAACAGCCATGGAAGAGAGTGAACAGATTAGCTAGCAATTCCAGCTGTCAGAGAACAGAGAGTAGGCTACTCTAGTAGTACCTTTGTGGGAGGACATTATGAGATTATTCTCCAGTTCCAGTCCCTAGTGAGATGTGCACGGCTAACTCAAATTAGCTGCTAACGTAATGTTCGCTAGTTAGCTAACTTTACATACTGTATACTGTAACTAACTAGGTGAATAAAATATCACCAGTTTGCTAACTTCATATTAGCTAGTTAGCTATCTTGATGTATTTATCATTGTAACTCCAAATGCATTTGTAGCTAGGTAGCCAGCTAACAGCCATGGAAGAGAGTGAACAGATTAGCTAGCAATTCCAGCTGTCAGAGAACAGAGAGTAGGCTACTCTAGTAGTACCTTTGTGGGAGGACATTATGAGATTATTCTCCAGTTCCAGTCCCTAGTGAGATACTGAGGACAGAGAGATGTAGCAACATAATATTCAGGGCTGTCTAACTTGAGTATAATGCTGCTTGTTTCTTTTCGATGTTGTCTCCTCAGATCCTCAGAGAGCTGGGAAACCCTGTCTGCAGATGAAGAGGTCCTAATTAATGTCTCAAGAGAATATACCATGGATTATATATTAGCACATTTTTGTGAAGAAAAATAGTTTAAAAGTCATACAATGTATAAACCCATTACAACTGGAGCAGGCCAACCGTGCTGGGTGTGCAGGGTTCTGTTCCAGCCCTGCACTAACACACCTGATTCAATGTATCAAACCTAATGAATTAATAATCAGGTGTGCTAAAGCTGGGCTGGAACAGAAGTCTGCTCCCCCAGTAGATCAGGGATCAGTGGATAATGAGTCAATAAGTGTGCTAAAGCTGGACTGGAACAGAAGTCTGCTCCCCCAGTAGATCAGGGATCAGTGGATAATGAGTTAATAAGTGTACTAAAGCTGGACTGGAACAGAAGTAGATCAGGGATCAGTGGAGCGATGTTGGACACCTCTGGTATTGATGTTTTTTTTGTTCACCTGAAATTGTTTTAATAATAATAGCATACGTGTTACTAAAATGTCTAACCTTTACATAGGAGTTAGCATACTTGTACACTTTGACATTATATGAAAGTGTTGATTTTTACAGTTAAGTGTTAATGTAACTATTATTCAAGATGAGCTAGTGTTGATGTTGATTAATCACAGATCACAATCCTGCAATAAAGAGGAATTTGTCTGTTTCTGTGTTCTATTCTCAAATGAACATTTCCTCTCCAATTAGTTTGATTTGATTGTCACTATTTTTTCAGGATATCGGCCATGTGACCCATTTTGCAGCTGATAATGGAATGCAACACCAATGCAGCCATAGACCTACAGCAGTGGTTCCCAACTCCAGTCCTCCAGTTCCCCCAACAGCACACATTGTTGTAGCCCAGGATAAACAAACCTGATTCAACTCATTGAGGGCCTGATGATTAGTTGACAAGTTGAATCAGGTGTGTTTGTCCGCGGTTACAATAAAACTGTACTGTTGGGAGGGGGTACTCGAGGACCGGAGTTGGGAACCACTGGCCAATAGCATGATGGCATTAGTCTTCTGGGCATTTGCAATGCAGCCCTTGACATTATGCTGCTGAAGCAGAGAATAGCTTAACTCACACACTGTTGACATATTGTTCAGCTGTAGACTATGTATATGAGGCTAATCATTATACTAGATGTTGTACATGCTTTGTGCTGACATGACATTTTTGGATGCAAATCTAAGCCTCGTAATCTAGGTGGTGAAATGTCTGAAAGCAGGAGATTGGATCCTTAGCTTAAAACATACACACAACTATACTGAACAAAAACATAAAAGCAACATGTTTCATGAAATAAAAGATCCCAGAAATGTTCCATACGCACAAAAAGTTTATTGCTCTCAAATGTTATGCACAAATTTGTTTACGTCCTTGTTAGTGAGCATTTCTCCTTTGCCAAGATAATTAATCCACCTGACAAGTGTGGCATATCAAGAAGCTGATTAAACAGCATGATCATGACACAGGTGCACCTTGTGCTGGGGACAACAAAAGGCCACTCAAATGTGCAGTTTTGTCACACAACACAATGCCACAGATGTCTCAAGTTTTGCAGGAATGTCCACCAGAGAATTTAACGTTAATTTCCAACTGGCCTCACAACACGTGTAACCACGCCAACCCAGAACCTCCACATCCTGCTTCTTCACCTGTGTCTGAGACCAGCCACCCGCGGATGAAATTGAGGGATATTTCTGTCTGTAATAAAGCTCTTTTGTGGGGGAAAAATCATTCTGATTGTCTGGGCCTGGATTCCCAGTGGGTGGGCCCATGCTTTCTCAGGCCCACCCATGGCTGCACCCCTGCCCAGTGATGTGAAATCCATAGATTAGGGCCTAATGAATTTATATCAATTGACTGATTTCCTTATATGAACTGAAACTCAGTAAAATCGTAGAAATTTTTGCATGTTGCATTTATATTTTTGTTCAGTATAATTCATTCTATTTTTATTTGTATTATTATTTTTTAACTCTGCATACATTGTTGGGAAGGGCTCATAAGCAAGCATATCACAGTAGTGTACACCTGATACCTGCATGTGACAAATAAAATGTGATTAGATTTTGATCAGAATAATGCCCCATCTCCCCCTAGTGGTCAATACTGGTCAGTACACAGATGATGATCTGAGCCCATAGTGCACTATAGAGGGCTTGCAGTTGACGTACGACGCCTCCTGGCGGCCATGTTGGAAGACTACTGCATTAATTATTCTGACAGCCAAGCGTCTACTCCTAACGACATGATGACAGTGCCTAAAACTAGTTGATTCATCACCATGGTCATTTTCTGTACAGTATTTGGCAGAGGATTGTTACTTTGAAGAATCTCAAATATAAAATATATTTTGATTTGTTTAACACTTTTCTGGTTACTACATGATTCCATATGTGTTATTTCATAGTTTTGATGTCTTCAAAAAAATGGAGTAAAAATAGTCAAAATAAAGAAAAAGCCTTGAATGAATAGGTGTGTACAAACTTTAGACTGGGACTGTATGTGAATGTGTGTTTGTGTTGTTTCGGTCTGCGTTGTGTCTAATGTGTGTGTGCGTATGTAGTGTATGTGAGAGTGTCGTTGGGTTTTGTGTGGGTGTGTCAATGTAGTATGTGTGAGTGTGTATATATAGTCTAGTGAGTGTGTACGGTGTACGGTCAGTGCAGATAGGCTCAGTGCAAATAGGCTCAATGCAGATAGGCTCAGTGCAAATAGGGCCAGTCCAATAATTGACTATTTAGCTAAATCACCATGGGCCCCACATTATGAAAAAAGAAATACATTGCTTCTCCCTTTTCCTCTATGATCTTCCTACCCTCTCTCTCTCTCTCCTCACTCTCGCTCTCTACCTCTCCCTCTTCTTTTCTCTCTCCTTCTTACTCCTCTCTCTCTCTCTATCCCCCTCTTTCTTCTCTTTCTCTCTATTCCTCCTCTCTCTCTCTATCCCTCTCTTTCTTCTCTCTCTCTCTCTCTCTCTCTCTATCCCTCTCTCTCTCTCTCTCTCTCTCTCTCTATCCCTCTCTTTCTTCTCTCTCTCTCTCTATCCCTCTCTTTCTTCTTCTCTCTCTCTCCTTACTCTCTCTTTCTCTCCCCAGGTGTGAGTTCAATGGAGACCGTGCTGGCGTATCTCATCTCCCAGCTGATTATCATCAGTGTCCAGATCGTTCTACTACTGATCTTAATGCTGCTTGTCTTTAAGGTAACACACACACACACACACACACACACACACACACACACACACAGGTCTCTGTATTGTGACAATAGAAAGAGTCAGGGCCTTATGTAACAGACACTATATCACTGAATAACATGACATGCTCTTTCACCTTCCTCTCTCTTGTTACCATCCCTCCTCTTTCACCTTCCTCTCTCTTGTTACCATCCCTCCTCTTTCACCTTCCTCTCTCTTATTACCATCCCTCCTCTTTCACCTTCCTCTCTCTTGTTACCATCCCTCCTCTTTCACCTTCCTCTCTCTTGTTACCATCCCTCCTCTTTCACCTTCCTCTCTCTTATTACCATCCCTCCTCTTTCACCTTCCTCTCTCTTGTTACCATCCCTCCTCTTTCACCTTCCTCTCTCTTGTTACCATCCCTCCTCTTTCACCTTCCTCTCTCTTGTTACCATCCCTCCTCTTTCACCTTCCTCTCTCTTGTTACCATCCCTCCTCTTTCACCTTCCTCTCTCTTATTACCATCCCTCCTCTTTCACCTTCCTCTCTCTTATTACCATCCCTCCTTTTCTGTCTTTCTCACTTTTTACTCTCTCCTCCTCCAACCCCTCTCCTCTCTCTCTCCTTCCTTCTCCCCCTCCTCCAACTCTCGCTTTCCTTCCCCTCTCTTCCCCTCCCTCCCCCCTCCTCTCCCCCTCCCCCCTCCTCCCCCTCCACCTCCCTCCAGATTCCTAATGAGGGGAGCCTGGTATTGGTTATAGCTCTGATCGTGCTGCAGGGCATAACAGGCACTTCCTTTGGTCTGGTCATCTCATCCGCCATCGATGACGAACAGAACGCCACCCAAGCTGCCCTTGGTATCTTCTACCCCAACCTCATCGTCAGTGGTAGGTCACACACACACACGGACGCACGTACACACGCTAGCACACAGAGACACACACACACACACACACACTGTCTTTTACCTCAATAGTCAGTGGTACGTTTTAGGGGGTTTGATTTCCGTAACTATGCAAAACTACAATAGTGTCTTCCATGTTCTCTCAATAAAGTTGAATTAAATCCTATTCAGTTCAGTTCTATTACTCTTTCTGAAAATAACATTTTCTTGGAAGAAAATCCATGTTGCCAAAGCAGTTCAGTTTAGGATATGTCTCTGTCTTCTGAGCCTCACAAAGAGTGAGAAAAACAGCACACACACACACACACATATCTCACTCTCTCTTTCTCTAAGACTCTCTGTTTCTCTAAGACTCTCTTGTTTCTCTAAGACTCTCTGTTTCTCTAAGACTCTCTGTTTCTCTAAGACTCTCTGTTTCTCTAAGACTCTCTGTTTCTCTAAGACTCTCTCTCTTTCTCTAAGACTCTCGGTTTCTCTAAGACTCTCTGTTTCTCTAAGACTCTCTGTTTCTCTAAGACTCTCTGTTTCTCTAAGACTCTGTTTCTCTAAGACTCTCTGTTTCTCTAAGACTCTCTGTTTCTCTAAGACTCTCTGTTTCTCTAAGGCTCTCTCTTTCCTCCTCTCCCTACAGGTATAATCTGGCCTGTGGAGTGCATCCCCTATCCACTACGTTACATCAGTCTGGCCCTGCCCCAGACCTACGCTTCTGAAGCCCTACGATGCATCATGTACAGAGGTAACACACACACACACAGACACACAAATAAAAATACTGTACATAAACTCAGCAAAAAAAGAAACGTCAACTGCGTTTATTTTCAGCAAACTTAACATGAGTAAATATTTGTATGGTACATAAGATTCAACAACTGAGACATAAACTGAACAAGTTCCACAGACATGTGACTGACAGAAATGGAATAATGTGTCCCTGAACAAAGGGGGGGTCAAAATCAAAAGTAACGGTCAGCATCTGCAGTGGCCACCAGCTGCATTAAGTACTGCAGTGCATCTCCTCATGGACTGCACCAGATTTGCCAGTTCTTGCTGTGAGATGTTACCCCACCCTTCCACCAAGGCACCAGCAAGTTCCCAGACATTTCTGGGGGGAATGACCCTAGCCCTCACCCTCCGATCCAACAGGTCCCAGACGTGCTCAATGGGATTTAGATCCGGGCTTTTCGATGGCCATGGCAGAACACTGACATTCAGTCTCGCAGGAAATCACACACAGAACGAGCAGTATGGCTGGTGGCATTGTCATGCTGGAGGGTCATGTCAGGATGAGCCTGCAGGAAGAGTACCACATGAGGGAGGAGGATGTCTTCCCTGTAACGCACAGCATTGAGATTGCCTGCAACGACAACAAGCTCAGTCCGATGATGCTGTGACACACCGTCCCAGACCATGACGGACCCTCCACCTCCAAATCGATCCCGCTCCAGAGTACAGGCCTCGGTGTAACACTCATTCCTTCGACGATAAACGCGAATCCGGCCATCACCCCTGGTGAGACAAAACCGCGACTTGTCAGTGAAGAGCACTTTTTGCCAGTCCTGTCTGGTCCAGCGACGGTGGGTTTGTGCCCATAGGCGAGGTGAGGACCTGCCTTACAACAGGCCTACAAGCCCTCAGTCCAGCCTCTCTCAGCCTATTGCGGACAGTCTGAGCACTGATGGAGGGATTGTGCATTCCTGGTGTAACTCGGGCAGTTGTTGTTGCCATCCTGTACCTGTCCCGCAAGTGTGATGTTCGGATGTACGGATCCTGTGCAAGTGTTGTTACACGTGGTCTGCCACTGCAAGGACGATCAGCTGATCGTCCTGTCTCCCTGTAGCGCTGTCTTAGGCGTCTCACAGTACTGACATTGCAATTTTTTCCCCTGGCCACATCTGCAGTCCTCATGCTTCCTTGCAGCATGCCTAAGGCACGTTCACGCAGATGAGCAGGGACCTTGGGCATCTTTCTTTGGTGTTTTTCAGAATCAGTAGAAAGGCCTCTTTGGTGTCCTAAGTTTTGTGACCTTAATTGCCTACCGTCTGTAAGCTGTTAGTGTCTTAACCACCGTTCCTGTCACGTCCTGACCATAGTAAGTTGTTATTTTCTATGGTAGAGTAGGTCAGGGCGTGACAGGGGGTGTTTGTCTGTTTTGTATTTCAATGTTGGTTTTTGTTTGGCATGACCTCCAATTAGAGGCAGCCGGTTGTCGTTGTCTCTAATTGGAGGTCATATTTAAGTTGATGTTTGTCCCATCTGTTTTTTGTGGGTGATTATATTTTGTGAGTTGTGTTTGTTCCTCCTGCGTCACGGTTTGATGTTTTGGCCTTCAGTTTATTTTGGTATTGCATTAAGTTTCACAGTCTAATAAATATGTGGAACGAAACAGACGCTGCATTTTGGTCCGATCATTTAAACAGCCGTGACAGTTCCACGGGTTCATGTTCATGAATTGTTTATGGTTCATTGAACAAGGAACAATGAAGATCTGTGAAGTTATTTGTATTTTTACGAATTATCTTTGAAAGACAAGGTCCTGAAAAAGGGACGTTTCTTTTTTTGCTGAGTTTACATACATTCACACAGACATACATACACACAGACATACATACACACAGACATACATACAAATATACATACAGTACATACAGTACATACATACATACATACATACATACATACATACATACATACATACATACATACATACATACATACATACATACACACACAACATAGTCCCGAGCTCACAATGGAGGAGAGATATCCTGCTCTCTCTCTGTCTGTTTGTCTGTCTCATCTTCACATCACAGTACAAACTCTAACACACACACACACACACAAACTCTCTCTCTCTCACACACACACACACACACACACACACACACACACACACACACACACACACACACACACACACACACACACACACACACACACACACACACACACACACACACACACACACACACACACACACACACACACAGAGAGAGAGAGAAAGATACCATCTTATCTTGTCTCTCCCTCAGGCTGGGGTCTCTCCAGAATGATAGTGTGGCGAGGCTTTGTTGTCACCCTGGGCTGGAACACTTTCTTCGTCATCCTTGCCATCGTCATCCTCAAGCTGAGGATGTGAGACGCCTACCCAGGGAAGATGTGTGCGTATGTAGTGTATGTGAGTGTGGGAGGTTTTTGTGTGGGAGTGTCAATGTAGTGTGTGTAAGTGAGTGTGTATATGGTGTGTGTATATATAGTCTAGTGAGTGTGTGTGTAGGGTCAGTGCAGATAGGGTAACTTTCCCCCTCAGTCACCTTAGTTTGGCTACTCAATCTATCTATTTGTCACTCACAAACCAATCAAAATGCCTGAAATGTGCGTCTGGACACTGCACCCGCCCACTCAGGTGTTGTGAGTGTAATCACCGTCAGAAGAGTGATCATCGCCTGAGGACTATTATTGTGGACAATAACACGAATGGGTATAATATGTTTACAGCAGGATTCTATTGTACTGCCGTTATAAGTCTGTAATGTTAGTGTGTTTTCCCGATACTGCTTTGCATGTTGTTGATAGTTAATTGCCATTAATGCATTGGTTGCACAGGTGTTTTATGTAGGAGATTTGTTGTACTGGTAACACAAGGGTCGAATTGTTAAAAGTTAAGAAGGGGCATGCTTTTTTGTCAAAGCAGCTGTTAGGGTCAGAGTTATGCGTAGCCTCATGAGACTTATTTTCAAACGCACAACTAGGTTGCCTGACAACTCACACTGAATAATTCCGCTGCTCTATGTTCGCTACATACTTCATTGCGGAGAAGGAACTAACGTCCGTGGGCGTGGCGTAGCTTTTGGCCAGAGCAAGGATTTTGGGTAGTCAGGCAAACTAGGTATATGTGTTGTTTCAGTCCCATATGTCATGTCTTTCTAGAATGCCCTTTTTAGAAATATTCATTGGGAAAATGTTTGGTCTCTTTCTCAGAAGTTTCTTTTAACTAATAAGATTAAAGAAGTTTCATATAAATGAATCCACAAGTGCTACCCTACTAAACACTATCTTGAAGTTTAAAAAATACATTGATGTTTCTTGTACCTTCTGTAATGATCAACTGGAGACTGCTTCACGTTTAGTTTGGTATTGCTCTTATACCAGGAAGCTGTGGCAAGATATCTGGAGATTGTTTTCGATCATAAACATTTCCTCTTCTACTTGAAAATGTGATATTTGGTTTTAAAAGTATAGCAAAGTCTTTCTTCTTAAATCAACCTCATTGTTATTTTAGCTCAATTCCATATTCATAAATGTAAATGACTGAGTCAAAAACCTCTTTACTATTTTTGAGAATGAAATTGAACAATATATAAACAACATTTCTTCTTCTCATGACATAAAAGCAAACAAAAGGTTGAATGTCATTTTGACAAGGTGCTTACATAATGTATGGTCTGTATTACTGGTCTGTATTACCCTGACTGTAGTTTTCCATGTTTGGATACTCGGTTGTGTACTCTGTTTGTTTTTCTATATGGGTTTTCTTTTACAATAAAATAAAAAAGACAACTAGGCATATCAGACTACAAATAAGCAGTTTGTTGTCCTGGCAACTGGGAAGAAGTGGAATAATATATGAAGCATGGAGAATAACGGTACTGTTCTTGCTGACACAAGCAAATAAATTACCCTGTATTTGAGCCCATTGTCA
The DNA here is from genome assembly GCF_901001165.1 of Salmo trutta. NCBI lineage: Eukaryota > Metazoa > Chordata > Actinopteri > Salmoniformes > Salmonidae > Salmo > Salmo trutta. Next base: position 2,382,640 of record NC_042961.1, on the reverse strand, counting down.
GGAATTAAAAATGTTACACTGACTTACATTAGCTATTGTGAAAGACCCAATATCAAGCAGATGTGTAGGAAATGTGGTTTAGTTTAGGTTGGAGCCAGAAATGTGATTTAGTTTAGGTTGGAGCCAGAAATGTGGTTTATTATAGATTGGAGCCAGAAATGTGGTTTAGTTTAGAGCCAGAAATGTGGTTTAGTTTAGATTGGAGCCAGAAATGTGGTTTAGTTTAGGTTGGAGCCAGAAATGTGGTTTAGTTTAGATTGGAGCCAGAAATGTGGTTTAGTTTAGATTGGAGCCAGAAATGTGGTTTAGTTTAGGTTGGAGCCAGAAATGTGATTTGGTTTAGGTTGGAGTCAGAAATGTGGTTTAGTTTAGATTGGAGCCAGAAATGTGATTTAGTTTAGGTTGGAGCCAGAAATGTGGTTTAGTATAGATTGGAGTCAGAAATGTGGTTTAGTTTAGGTTGGAGCCAGAAATGTGATTTAGTATAGATTGGAGTCAGAAATGTGATTTAGTTTAGGTTGGAGTCAGAAATGTGGTTTAGTTTAGGTTGGAGCCAGAAATGTGATTTAGTATAGATTGGAGTCAGAAATGTGATTTAGTTTAGGTTGGAGTCAGAAATGTGGTTTAGTTTAGGTTGGAGCCAGAAATGTGATTTAGTATAGATTGGAGCCAGAAATGTGGTTTAGTTTAGGTTGGAGCCAGAAATGTGGTTTAGTTTAGATTGGAGACAGAAATATGGTTTTGTAACAGGCGTTGTAAGGATTGGACCAAGGTGCAGCGGGAACATGTATACTCATCCTCTTTATTAAATCAAAAGAAGGAAAAACAAACAAATCACATATACAAAACAACAAACACCACTAAACAGTCCTGTCAGGTACACAGACACAAAACAGGAAACAACTACCCACAAATCCCATTACAAAAACACCCCTATACATAGGACCTTCAATCAGAGGCAACGAGGAACAGCTGCCTCCAATTGAAGGTCAATCCAATGAACTAAACATTGAAATAGATAGACTAGACTGAACATAGAAGTACACTAACATAGAACATAGACCAAAAAACCCCGGAACACATAAAACAAACACCCCTCTTACGTAAGTACATAGCCCAACAAACCCCGAACCACATAAAACAAACTACACCCTGCCACGTCCTGACCAAACTACAATAACCAATAACCCCTTTACTGGTCAGGACGTGACAGGTTTAATATAGGTTGGAGCTAAAAATGTGGTTTAGTATAGATTGGAGCCAGAAATGTGGTTTAGTATAGGTTGGAGCTAGAAATGTGGTTTAGTATAGATTGGAGCCAGAAATGTGGTTTAGTATAGATTGGAGTCAGAAATGTGGTTTAGTATAGATTGGAGTCAGAAATGTGGTTTAGTATAGGTTGGAGCTAAAAATGTGGTTTAGTATAGATTGGAGCCAGAAATGTGGTTTAGTATAGATTGGAGCCAGAAATGTGGTTTAGTATAGATTGGAGTCAGAAATGTGGTTTAGTATAGATTGGAGCCAGAAATGTGGTTTAGTATAGATTGGAGCCAGAAATGTGGTTTAGTATAGATTGGAGCCAGAAATGTGGTTTAGTATAGATTGGAGCCAGAAATGTGGTTTAGTATAGATTGGAGCCAGAAATGTGGTTTAGTATAGATTGGAGTCAGAAATGTGGTTTAGTATAGATTGGAGCCAGAAATGTGGTTTAGTATAGATTGGAGCCAGAAATGTGGTTTAGTATAGATTGGAGCCAGAAATGTGGTTTAGTATAGATTGGAGCCAGAAATGTGGTTTAGTATAGATTGGAGCCAGAAATGTGGTTTAGTTTAGGTTGGAGCCAGAAATTTGGTTTAATATAGGTTGGAGCCAGAAATGTGGTTTAGTATAGATTGGAGCCAGAAATGTGGTTTAGTATAGATTGGAGCCAGAAATGTGGTTTAGTTTAGATTGGAGTCAGAAATGTGGTTTAGTTTAGATTGGAGCTAGAAATGTGGTTTAGTATAGATTGGAGCCAGAAATGTGGTTTAGTATAGGTTGGAGTCAGAAATGTGGTTTAGTATAGATTGGAGCCAGAAATGTGGTTTAGTATAGATTGGAGCCAGAAATGTGGTTTAGTATAGATTGGAGCCAGAAATGTGGTTTAGTATAGATTGGAGCCAGAAATGTGGTTTAGTTTAGGTTGGAGCCAGAAATTTGGTTTAATATAGGTTGGAGCCAGAAATGTGGTTTAGTATAGATTGGAGCCAGAAATGTGGTTTAGTATAGATTGGAGCCAGAAATGTGGTTTAGTTTAGATTGGAGTCAGAAATGTGGTTTAGTTTAGATTGGAGCTAGAAATGTGGTTTAGTATAGATTGGAGCCAGAAATGTGGTTTAGTATAGGTTGGAGTCAGAAATGTGGTTTAGTATAGATTGGAGCCAGAAATGTGGTTTAGTATAGATTGGAGCCAGAAATGTGGTTTAGTTTAGGTTGGAGCCAGAAATTTGGTTTAATATAGGTTGGAGCCAGAAATGTGGTTTAGTTTAGGTTGGAGTCAGAAATGTGGTTTAATATAGGTTGGAGCCAGAAATGTGGTTTAGTTTAGGTTGGAGCCAGAAATGTGGTTTAGTATAGGTTGGAGCCAGAAATGTGGTTTAGTATAGGTTGGACTCAGAAATGTGGTTTAGTATAGATTGGAGCCAGAAATGTGGTTTAGTTTAGGTTGGAGTCAGAAATGTGGTTTAGTATAGGTTGGAGCCAGAAATGTGGTTTAGTTTAGGTTGGAGCTAGAAATGTGGTTTAGTATAGATTGGAGCCAGAAATGTGGTTTAGTATAGATTGGAGCCAGAAATGTGGTTTATTATAGGTTGGAGCCAGAAATGTGGTTTAGTTTAGGTTGGAGCCAGAAATGTGGTTTAGTTTAGGTTGGAGCCAGAAATGTGGACTGGAGCCTGGATTTGAGCCTATTTTAAATATTGTTAATTGAGATACGTTAAATACACAATCAAAACTTGGCTTTAGTAAATGTGTGTTGTTTTGAAGCTAATTTCCTGCAATTCTACATAGTGTAACATGACTCATGAGTCACGACATCTTTTGGGTAGATTATTGTATAGTAATATGGATAAGGAAATTAAAGTGTAGACTATTTTCACAAATGTTATTCTGCTAACAAATTCTAATGTTCTAAACCAGATTACCAAACCGTACAGAAACCACTTTGAACCGCTGCCCCCAGCTGAATCACGATTGACTCCTGATTGGTCAAAGTCACCCACCATTTGATCGATGAATGGGTTCTCAATTTTAGACCAATGAGAGGACGCAAACCGAGTGTGTAGGGAAGCGAAATCTCAATTTGTCATGTTGTAAACCACAGCCCAGTTGATTAAGACGGGAAGATTTCTATCTAAGGTGAAGTGATACAAGACATTATTATTTCATTCATACGGCCTTTACAACCGCAGAGAATACTTTAGATAGCCAACCCCAACTTCGTTCGACTCAAAATGTGGGCGTGCAAGCCTGTTCCTGCTATCTACCTGTTAGTTTAGCCAGGATTTTCCCTTCATCTGACTCCATTAATAGCCCTTGTGTGACGGAGAAGCCAGGACCTCTGCTTGATGCTTTTTCTTACCAGCTACCTCTTCTAGCTAGAGAGAAGTAACGTCAGAGTTGATCAGGAAGAGGAAAGGAAGATGGACGTTACCCGACCGTGACGGTGACACACTGCCCAGCCTTGCCACGGCAGCACGTGAGGGGAACATCAGCCGTGTGTTGTATCTGATCCTGCTTGGCTGCAGTGTGGACAGCCAGGATGACCGTGGCTGGACCGCCCTCCACGAGGCAGCAGCTGCTGGCAACACAGAATGTGAGCAGTGAGCTAACAATTGCTGCTGGTAGGGTTTGACTTCTCTTTGTATCTGTATTGGCTCTAGGCTTGGGCAGTATCCAGATTGTCATGCCATCATATCTACCTTGAGCCATACAGGGTTATTCGGTAATACCGGCACTGAACACAAGGGGTGCTGTTTTTAAACACCACTGATACTCAGTAATCCGTTGGTTAGCACATTTTAAAATCCCATAGAGAACGCAAACTAAATGCTAACGAATGCTTTGTAAACATTTTACAATCTCAGACCTAAAGTATACAAGTATACTAGTAACTAAAAAATACTATTCAGTTCACTGCATGCACAAAGCAACTATTAGACAGCAAGGCTCTTGATCCAGGAGGGGATTCTCTGATGTTACCAAGCGAATGCTTGATTTTGGAGGAAGCTAAACACTTACACTACACAACCAAAAGTATGTGGACACCTGCTCGTTGAACATTTCATTTCAAAATCATGGGCAATAACGTGAAGTTGGTTCCCCTTTGCTGCAACAACAGCCTCCACTCTTCTGGGAAGGCTTTTCCACTAGATGTTGGAACATTGCTGCAGGAACTTGTTTCCAATTAGCCACGAGCATTAGGTGAGATCTGGCACTGATGTTGGATGATTAGGCCTGGCTCACAGACAGTATTACAATTCAACCCAATGGTTTTCGATGAAGTTGAGGTCAGGGCTCTGTGAAGGCCAGTTAAGTTCTTCCACACTGATCTCGACAAACCATTTATGTATGGACCTCAGGGGCATTGTCATGCTGAAACAGGAAAGGGCCTTTCCCAAACTGTTGACAAAGTTGGAAGCACAGAGTCTAGAATGTCAATCTATGCTGTAGCGTTAAGATTTCCTTCACTGGAACTAAGGGGCCTGAACCATGATAAACAGCCACAGACCATTATTATCCTCCACCAAACTTTACAGTTGCACTATGCATTGGGGCAGGTAGTGTTCTCCTGGCATCTGCCAAACTCAGATTCGTCTGTCGGACTGCCAGATAGTGAAGCGTGAATCATCTCTCCAGAGAACGCATTTTCACTGCTCAAGAGTCCAATGGCGGCGAGCTTTACACCACTCCAGCCGACACTTGGCATTGCTCATGGGGATCTTAGGCATGTGTGCGGCTGCTCGGCCATGGAAAGACATTTCATGATGCTCCTGATGAACAGTTCTTGTGCTGACGTTGCTTCCAGAGGCAGTTTGGAACTCGGTAGGAAGTGTTGCAACCGAGGACAGACAATTTTTACACCCTACACCAGGGCTGCCCAACCCTCTTCCTGGAGATCTACTGTCCTGTAGGTTTTCAGTCCAACCCTAATTTAGCATATCTGATTCAGCTAGTTAAGGTCTTGTTGAGCAGCTAATTAGTAGAAGCAGGTGTGTTAAGTTAGAGTTGGACTGAAAACCCACAGGACGGTAGATCTCCAGGAAGAGGGTTGAGCAGCCCTGCCCTACACGCTTCAGCGGTCCAGTTCTGTGAGCTTGTGTGGCCTACCACTTCACGGCTGAGCCGTTGTTGCTCCTAGACATTTCCACTTCACAATAACAACACTTACAGTTGACCGGGGCAGCTCTAGCAGGGCAGAAATTTGACAAACTGACTTGTTGGAAAGGTGGCATCCTATGACGGTGCTACGTTGAAAGTCACTGAGCTCTTCAGTAAGGCCATTCTACTGCCAAAGTTTGTCTATGGAGGTTGCATGGCTGTGTGCTCGTCAGCAACGGGTGTGGCTGAAATAGCTGAATCCACTAATTTGAAGGGGTGTCCACATACTTTTGTGTATATATAGTGTAGCTAGCTAACTAGCAAACCAAATGCACAACTGCAGAGTGTTTAGCACGTTACACAGTTACCTTAATAGCTATAAGATATTTAGTTGTGAATTCCATAATGTAATTACATTTTTTTTTTTTACCAGGTATGTTGACTGAGAACACATTCTCATTTACAGCAACGACCTGGGGAATGGTTACAGGGAAGATGAATGAGCCAATTGGAAGCTGGGGATGATTAGGTGACCATGATGGTATGAGGGCCATATTGGGAATTTAGCCAGGACACCGAGGTTAACACCCCTACTCTTACAATAAATGCCATTGAATCTTTATTGACCAATTTGTTAGACCAGAGAAAGCCCTCCAAAACAACATCCAGCAGCATCTGGTCTCCCATCCAGGGACCGACCCTGCTTAGCTTCAGAGGCAAGCAGCAGTGGGATACAGGGTGGCATGCTGCTGGCCTATGCTGCATAACAGTGAGTAAACAAACAGCACATGACCGGGGACGACTGGTAAGCTTCATAATGAAACATTGTGACAGTTGAAATGAACAACTTGATCTTCTTCATCTCCTAATGTATTGCACAAGTTGACTCCAGGTATTTACTTAAAAAGTAGATACAGATATTCAAATGTTTTAAAATAAACTTCAAATAAATAGTTACGAAGGTATATATTTTTTTTTAAATCATCCCGGGGCTTTTTCCAAATAGCCCGGTAAACACCGCCCGAGCCTACTTGGCACCTGAAAGTGCACCTCAAATGGCTAAAGAGGATCCTCTTTCCATTGGCTCGGTGCAGCAAGCACTTCCCTTGGTTGCCTTGCCTACGTGAACACTCTGACAGATGCGGGTCAGTCGGCGCTGTACATGGCTGCTCAGAATGGACACCTGGAAGTGGTCCAACTCCTCCTTGAAACAGACGCTGACCCCCAACAAGCCAGCTGACTGCATCTCTATGTCCTGTCCTCTATACTCAGGTAACACACACACAACAGAAGGACTTCGTCAACCTTATTAGAAGTTTTACAACAAATGTTATTGGATGGTCTGTGTAGCTGTAGACGCTGGACACACAGAGATGGTGGAGTTGCTGGTCCGGGAAGGGGCAGAGGTCAACGGAACATACACAAGACACTATGGCTCCAAGAGATCCTGTCTTCATCAGGCTGCTCTTAAGGTAAACAGACAGACAGACAGACAGACAGACAGACAGACAGACAGACAGACAGACAGACAGACAGACAGACAGACAGACAGACAGACAGACAGACAGACAGACAGACAGACAGACAGACACACATACAGACAGATATGGTTCTACATTCTGACCTGTTGTGCTTGCCTACGGAGCTGTGAGGGGAACGGCACCTCCGTACCTTCAGGCTCTGATCAGGCCCTACACCCAAACAAGGGCACTGCATTCATCCACCTCTGGCCTGCTCGCCTCCCTACCTCTGAGGAAGCACAGCTCCCGCTCAGCCCAGTCAAAACCGTTCGCTGCTCTGGCACCCCAATGGTGGAACAAGCTCCCTCACGACGCCAGGACAGCGGAGTCAATCACCACCTTCCGGAGACACCTGAAACCCCACCTCTTTAAGGAATACCTGGGATAGGATAAAGTAATCCTTCTACCCCCCCCCCCGAAAGATTTAGATGCACTATTGTAAAGTGGTTGTTCCACTGGATATCTTAAGGTGAATGCACCAATTTGTAAGTCGCTCTGGATAAGAGCGTCTGCTAAATGACTTAAATGTAATGTAAATGTAAATGTAAATGTTGTGAATCAGAGGAGATGCAGTACATCCTCAAACACAGGGGCATACCCAGACCAGAGGAGCCGAGCAGGAGCCTCTCCAGACCAGAGCAGCCGGGCAGGAGCCTCTCCAGACCAGAGCAGCCGAGCAGGAGCCTCTCCAGACCAGAGCAGCCGAGCAGGAGCCTCTCCAGACCAGAGCAGCCGAGCAGGAGCCTCTCCAGACCAGAGCAGCCGAATGGGAGCCTCTCCAGACCAGAGCAGCCGAATGGGAGCATTCTCACTGGTGAGGAGTTATGTGGACTGTTGTGTGAGGGCCTCAGTCAGTTATTCTATGCTTCCTACTGGCTCCCCCCACTACTGCAGGCAGGACTGGAGCCCTCCTTACTGCTGCATCCAGCATCTAACATGTAAGACACACATTTACTTGCTTATGGTTGTCCATCGTGCCTCTTTCCTTTACTTGTGAGTCTTTTGGTGGCAATGGAGGCCACTCCTGGATTTACAGCTGCAGATGGCCCTTTGAAGGCTTGGTTAGAGGGGCAGTAGCCCTGTGAAGGCTTTGTTGGAGGGCATAGGGGTAGCCATGTGAAGGCTAATTGGAAGGGCAGCTGTAGCCATGTGAAGGCTAATTGGAAGGGCAGCTGTAGCCCTGTGAAGGCTAGGTTGGAGGGGCAGCCCTGTGAAGGCTTGGTTGAAGAGGCAGGAGTAGCCCTGTGAAGGTTAGGTTGAAGAGGCAGGAGTAGCCCTGTGAAGGTTAGGTTGAAGAGGCAGGAGTAGCCCTGTGAAGGCTTGGTTGGAGGGGCAGGGGTAGCCCTGTGAAGGCTAGGTTAGAGGGCGTAAGAGTAGCCCTGTGAAGGCTTGGTTGGAGGGGCAGGGGTAGCCCTGTGAAGGCTTGGTTGGAGGGGCAGGGGTAGCCCTGTGAAGGCTAGGTTAGAGGGCGTAAGAGTAGCCCTATGAAGGCTTGGTTGGAGGGGCAGGGGTAGCCCTGTGAAGGCTTGGTTGGAGGGGCAGCCCTGTGAAGGCTTGGGGTAGCCCTGTGAAGAGGCAGGGGTAGCCCTGTGAAGGTTAGGTTGGAGGGGCAGGGGTAGCCCTGTGAAGGCTAGGTTGGAGGGGCAGGGGTATTCCTGTGAAGGCTAGGTTGGAGGGGCAGGGGTAGCCCTGTGAAGGTTAGGTTGGAGGGGCAGGGGTATTCCTGTGAAGGCTAGGTTGGAGGGGCAGGGGTAGCCCTGTGAAGGTTATGTCGGAGGGGCAGGGGTATTCCTGTGAAGGCTAGGTTGGAGGGGCAGGGGTATTCCTGTGAAGGCTAGGTTGGAGGGGCAGGGGTAGCCCTGTGAAGGTTATGGCGGAGGGGCAGGGGTATTCCTGTGAAGGCTAGGTTGGAGGGGCAGGGGTATTCCTGTGAAGGCTAGGTTGGAGGGGCAGGGGTATTCCTGTGAAGGCTAGGTTGGAGGGGCAGGGGTATTCCTGTGAAGGCTAGGTTGGAGGGGCAGGGGTAGCCCTGTGAAGGCTAGGTAACACACAATAACATGGACACATTACATTTTTGTCATTCAGCAGATGCTTTTTAAAGTGACCTATTTTAATTCCAACGTGTGTGTCCTCTCTCTCTATCTAGAGTGTGTGGCCTCTCTCATCTCTGCAGGCTGCGGGTCAGGGAAGAGTTGGGTTCAGTGGTTCTGATGCAGACCGATGAGGTGCAGCAGCTTCCTCTTCCTTCCCTACTGAAGACATACCTCCGGTTTAGAGACATCCCACCACCCTCACATGAAGTCCCAGTCACACAGAGGGGCGGTTTAGACACGGACGACCAAAAACGATATAGTTGATGCACACGTTTTTTTTAAACTCCCATTGGAAAAGTATTGTCTCATCTGAAATTTTCGGACACAGAATCTTAATTTGGCCTAAGGCTCTTTTCTGTTGATATTATGTAAATTGATTGGCTCTGTTTTGTGTGGTCAGATGTTACTGAACATGTTTATACATTGTTGTACGATTGCCTGTATTGTTTGCATTTGATGCTTGCTAATAAAAAAAACTATTGGTCTGTTTACAGACACGTTTCCTAGTTCCCCTTCCTTCACGGCCAGTAGATGGAGATAGTAGCCTATTGATTTTAGTGAGAGGCCATCTGCTGGGGGGCTGAGGCTGGATGCATCTCCCGCCAATCGACGACCATGGCCACGGAGGCAGCAGCCGCGGATGATGCTGAGACGACAGGAGGACCGCCCGAGTGCACCGAGATGGAGGAGCAGGTATGCAAAGTTTGTAAGCCGGATACGTGGTGGCATTATTTAGTGAGGTATTTTATGGAAGATCTGACAATGCAATACGGCTAACGCTGATATGTCTATGCTGAAAAAACTCCATAGATAATTAGCATTTCAGAAAAAGCACTATAGGCCCAGTGAACAGGGACATCCTTAGGATGTGGGGAAATATAGTGATGTAATATAAAGAGACGCGTGTTTGAATTCCGTTCCTGTGGGAATAAAAATGGAATGTCTGGTGCAGAGTGGAAGTACACTGCGGCGTTTATAAAAGCATTGATTTGAAATGGCATGAAAACCTAGCAGCTGGCTATACCGGCATGTAGCCAACCGCTGGATAAAAATAGCCAGGCACCAACACGCATCACAGGTCATGCATGCATGACGCTTTCGCTGCCGAATTCATGGTCATTTGAAGGCTAAATGCGCTAGTTGAGCAAACCGACAGAGACCGACATGCTCCGTTTTGGAGGTGCTGTGAAGCGGAAGTTGGCAGGCTCTCTGTAAGGTCGTTTTTCCCTACAAGATGATTGGAGAGCGAAAGCTTGTTCTATATTCTGTATCGGATTGTGATTATAGCAGACAGGCTAAGGTAGTTTTGGATAAATGCACTGCAGATTCACGAAAGAGCGAACCGGCCCCAGTTGGAATGTTATTGCTCCTATAAATGAATTAGTTGTTACGGAATGAATTAGTTGTTAGAACAGGATATATGGCTGCTCCGTTTATTACGATGGAATCCCGCTGCCATATATAGGCTACCTAAACTGAAGAAAATCATAGGAAGGTGTCGTGCTAGGAGGCTCGTGGTTTGTTTTTCTAGTTTATAATCTGTCTCGCTAATTCTCTGTTAATGTCATTTAGTAGTAGAATAACAGGTGCATTTATTCTCCCTTCTCGAAACCCAACCTGCTCCACGTTATAATATAGCCTTCCTACACTGTTGGCTGGGCAGACTCACACAGGCACAGTGCAGGTGGCTACATTGTTGCTCTTCATCCCCACTAGGCTACTGGACTTCTACTTGACTAGAGGGACTATTTCAGGTGAGTCCCTGTCACAATGTTGGACAAGTTGTTTTCCTAGTTGGCTAAATGAAGCTTTCAGCTTGTGTTTTCGTATTTTTATATAGTTTGTGGTTGTCCCTCTTTCAACGATTAGGTAGGTTAAACGTATGGTACAGTACCAGTGAGTATCTGAAATAATAAAGATGAATCTGTATGACACTTGTCGTTAGCATCAAATGTAGTCTACCTGGCTTCCATTTTTCTCTTCATTTTGAGTAATCTGGTGTACACAGTAGTTTACTTCAACATCTCGTTGGATGGCTCAAATTATATCTTTTTTCCTTTTTCTTATTTTTATGGGGCTTCTTTAAACGTGAACTGGAGTCTTTAATCTGTTAATATCAAGTATTTCAGATCATTTGCGGTCTGCAATTTGATTAATAAAAACGTTGAACTTCAAGCAGAAAGAATAGAACTTTGGACAAATTCCCTTACAGTGAATGAATACGTCTGTCTATGTAGATAGGCTTTATAATGTCTCACTTATCAATATCCTATATTACAATGTTATTACAGTACAACAATGTCCTGGCCATTACTACAACAACAGTACCTTTCTGTACATATGCTGCCATGTGGCATTGTGTCAAAGAAGGTGACCTTGATCAAATGAGTCAGATTACGGAGTGGTTTCCCTATAATCTCATCACGGTGGAATGAAAGATGCTGGATTAAGTGAGGGAGAACAGAGAAAGGGAGAATGAAACAGGGGAAGCCAGGGAAATGAGGCAGGGATTAAAGATGATTTTGACCCAGGGTGCATCCCAAATGGTACCCTATTCCCTATATAGACCACGTAGGGAATAGCCAGTCGGGGTTGCTCTACGACCTAGATTCAATGCAGGCCAAGTTACAGGCACGCCACCACCAGACCTGGGTTCATATTCTGTTTTGAAATCTCTCAAATACTTTCAGCGTTTGCTTTAGCCTGCCTAGAGTGCCAGATGGGCAGGGTTTACAGTTGTGGGACTATTCTATTGGTCCCATTAAGCCAGGCAAGATCAATCAAGCACAGAGAAAGCATTTGAAATGATTTTCCAATAATATTTCAACACAGGTCTGCTACACAACACAGACACAGATTCATGGCAGCTGTTGCTGAGAAGATGTAATTTAGTTCACTTTCTGTTGTCCATAATGAGCAAGTCCTTAGTTGGATGCATCCCAAATGGCATCCTATTTTCCATATAGTGCACTACTTTTGACCAGGGTCCTATATGGGCTCTGGTCAAAGGTAGTGCACTACGTATGGAATATGGTGGTGCCCTTTGTAACGCAGCCTGGTGTGTTTTCTTTGAATGTGTGTTAAGGGAATTTTCAATTCCAATCATGCATTTAATCTTTAACCAATTCCCCTAGCTTTGTAAGACTCTGGGATCACTAATAATTGGGCAAAGTCTCAGATTTTATAAAAAAGGTTCAAAGATATTTATTCATGAGTGCACTAAAGTCAAAAATGAGGACTTAGTCCTTTTATAATACACACACACATTCCTATCTTTAGACCAACTCCCTTCTCAAACAACCAGTACTTTTCCACTAACCACAAAGAACCATAAAAGTTGTTGCAAAGAAACCCATAAAAGTTTCTGCAAAGAGACCCTTAATGGCATAGGTGGTAGTACACTTGCCCCGTAACCATAGTCGCCGGCTGTTCTCCCTCAATTGCTAGTAGGGCTGCAACATTCAGGTAACTTTCCCCAAATTCCCAGGTTTTCCTGAAACCCTGGTTGGAGGATTCCTGGATTTCCTGCTTATTCCTTCCTGATTTCATGAATCTTCTAACTGGGGTTTCTGGAAAACCTGGGAATTTTGGGAAAGAAACCCTGATCACAACGCTGGGCGATTGATTTTTTTACATTTGTTTTTCTTCGTCCAGTTGGCGGAGGGAAGGATGAAGGCAGACGAGGAAGCTCCCCCCTCCCCGGGACTGGGGGGTTCGGCGATCTGTTGTCGGGAAGTGTGTCGGTCGTACGGTGAACTCAAAGTCCTGAGTAATCTCAACTTGACCGTGCCACAGGGACACATGTGAGTAAATCACATTGACACTACAACCTTACCCAGTCCTAACCCTAACCTTATACCATGACACTGACCTCAGTAGTGCTTACTGCCCTGTGGGGTATTCAATCAGAAAAGGCTGTCCTGAGTGTCCAGGATAAGTCAAAACACCACTTCACCCCGCAGTAAGACAGAGCATGTTAATATCGCTAATAAGTAATGGACTTACACGTTATTAATATGTAATGATCTTACATCTTATTAATATGTAATGGTCTTACATGTTATTAATATGTAATGGACTTACATGTTATTAATATGTAATGGTCTTACATGTTATTAATATGTAATGGTGTTTTTGTCCACACATTGATGATAGCCTAACAGCTGAAATGTTTGTTGCCTCAACAGTAGTGGCTGAATATTGTCCTTTGACAGTCCTTTGACAGTAACAGCTGAATACTTTCTCTTAAGCACAATTCTCTTTCTTATAAAGTATTGTTGTTTCAACATCTCTGTCCCTTAGTGGCAGGTGACGTGAGCTCCACTGACACACAACTCAATTAGATTTGATTTACACAGAGCCTCAGATTCCATTACAAAAGGCCCAGGGTCTGAACCTAGTGAAAAGCTGGAGTAGGGTGACAGGGTGTTAAACACTCAGAGAAGGAGGAGTAGGGTGGTAAACACTCAGAGAAGGAGGAGTAGGGTGGTAAACACTCAGAGGGAGGAGTAGGGTAGTAAACACTCAGAGAAGGAGGAGTAGGGTGACAGGATGGTAAACACTCAGAGAAGGAGGAGTAGGGTGACAGGGTGGTAAACACTCAGAGAAGGAGGAGTAGGGTGGTAAACACTCAGAGAAGGAGGAGTAGGGTGGTGAACACTCAGAGAAGGAGGAGTAGGGTGACAGGGTGGTAAACACTCAGAGAAGGAGGAGTAGGGTGACAGGATGGTAAACACTCAGAGAAGGAGGAGTAGGGTGACAGGGTGGTAAACACTCAGAGAAGGAGGAGTAGGGTGACAGGGTGGTAAACACTCAGAGAAGGAGGAGTAGGGTGACAGGATGGTAAACACTCAGAGAAGGAGGAGTAGGGTGGTAAACACTCAGAGAAGGAGGAGTAGGGTGACAGGGTGGTAAACACTCAGAGAAGGAGGAGTAGGGTGACAGGGTGGTAAACACTCAGAGAAGGAGGAGTAGGGTGACAGGGTGGTAAACACTCAGAGAAGGAGGAGTAGGGTGACAGGGTGGTAAACACTCAGAGAAGGAGGAGTAGGGTGGTAAACACTCAGAGAAGGAGGAGTAGGGTGGTAAACACTCAGAGAAGGAGGAGTAGGGTGGTGAACACTCAGAGAAGGAGGAGTAGGGTGACAGGGTGGTAAACACTCAGAGAAGGAGGAGTAGGGTGACAGGGTGGTAAACACTCAGAGAAGGAGGAGTAGGGTGGTAAACACTCAGAGAAGGAGGAGTAGGGTGGTAAACACTCAGAGAAGGAGGAGTAGGGTGGTGAACACTCAGAGAAGGAGGAGTAGGGTGACAGGGTGGTAAACACTCAGAGAAGGAGGAGTAGGGTGACAGGGTGGTAAACACTCAGAGAAGGAGGAGTAGGGTGACAGGGTGGTAAACACTCAGAGAAGGAGGAGTAGGGTGACAGGATGGTAAACACTCGGAGAAGGAGGAGTAGGGTGACAGGGTGGTAAACACTCAGAGAAGGAGGAGTAGGGTGACAGGGTGGTAAACACTCAGAGAAGGAGGAGTAGGGTGACAGGGTGGTAAACACTCAGAGAAGGAGGAGTAGGGTGACAGGATGGTAAACACTCAGAGAAGGAGGAGCAGGGTGACAGGATGGTAAACACTCAGAGAAGGAGGAGTAGGGTGACAGGGTGGTAAACACTCAGAGAAGGAGGAGTAGGGTGGTAAACACTCAGAGAAGGAGGAGTAGGGTGGTAAACACTCAGAGAAGGAGGAGTAGGGTGACAGGATGGTAAACACTCAGAGAAGGAGGAGTAGGGTGACAGGGTGGTGAACACTCAGAGAAGGAGGAGTAGGGTGACAGGATGGTAAACACTCAGAGAAGGAGGAGTAGGGTGACAGGGTGGTAAACACTCAGAGAAGGAGGAGTAGGGTGACAGGGTGGTAAACACTCAGAGAAGGAGTAGGGTGACAGGGTGGTAAACACTCAGAGAAGGAGGAGTAGGGTGACAGGATGGTAAACACTCAGAGAAGGAGGAGTAGGGTGACAGGGTGGTAAACACTCAGAGAAGGAGGAGTAGGGTGACAGGGTGGTAAACACTCAGAGAAGGAGGAGTAGGGTGACAGGGTGGTAAACACTCGGAGGAGGAGGAGTAGGGTGACAGGGTGGTAAACACTCAGAGAAGGAGGAGTAGGGTGACAGGGTGGTAAACACTCAGAGAAGGAGGAGTAGGGTGACAGGGTGGTAAACACTCAGAGAAGGAGGAGTAGGGTGACAGGATGGACTGTAGAAAGAAAAGAATAAGAAATAGAGGAAGAGAACCCAGTAAAATAAATATCTACAGTATTTAACCTCTCTAGTACATGTGGGACGAACTCGTCCCACCTACGTAACAGCCACTGAAATCCAGTGGCGCGATTTTTGAATCGTTAGAAATGCTATAACTTCAATTTCTCAAACATATGACTATTTCACAGCTATTTAAAGACAAGAATCTCGTTAATCTAACCCCACTGTCCGATTTCAAAAAGGCTTTACAACGAAAGCAAAACATTAGATTATGTCAGCAGAGTACCCAGCCAGAAAAAATCAGACACCCATTTTTCAAGCTAGCATATCATGTCACATAAACCCAAACCACAGCTAAATGCAGCACTAACCTTTTATAATCTTCATCAGATGACACACCTAGGACATTGTGTTATACAATACATGCATGTCTGTTCAATCAAGTTCATATTTATATCAAAAACCAGCTTTTTACATTAGCATGTGACGTTCAGAAAAAGCATAACCACCGCAAACTTCCGGTGAATTTACTAACAGTTTGCTAAATTACTCACGATAAACGTTCACAAAAAGCATAACAATTATTTTAAGAATTATAGATACATTACCCCTCTATGCACTCGATATGTCCGATTTTAAAATAGCTTTTCGGATGAAGCACATTTTGCAATAATCTAAGTACATAGCCCGGCATTACAGGGCTAGCTATTTAGATACCCACCCAGGTCAGCATCCACCAAAATCACATTTCCTATAAGAAAGATGTTCTTACCTTGCTTGTTCTTCATCAGAATACACTGCCAGGACTTCTACTTCAATAACAAATGTTGGTTTGGTCCCAAATAATCCATCGTTATGTTCCAACAGCGACGTTTTGTTCGTGAGTTCTAGAATGCTTCTTCGCGGTGTCGCGCATGGCGCATTGGCGTGTCAAAAATGTCTAAATATTCCATTACCGTACTTCGAAGCATGTCAACCGCTGTTTAAAACCAATTTTTATGCCATTTATGTCATAGAGAAGTGTTAATATTCCGACCGGGAGTATGCATTGAGCCTAAACAGCCGAATAAAATTTCTCCTCAGAAGCGACTCATGCACGCGCATCATTGAAAGGTCCTCGGAGCAGCCACTTACAAAAGGCGATAATATATTTCAACCTGAGGTTCCCTCGTAAACCTTCAGTTATTTCGCGGGCTCTGAGAGCCTATTGGAGCCCTGGGAATTGTCACGTTACAGCTAAGATCCTTACTTTTCAATAAAAAGAGGTAAGACGCACGACTCCTTGTCAGACAGGGTACTTCCTGCTTGAAGCCTTGTCAGGTTTTTGCCTGCCATAGGAGTTCTGTTATACTCACAGACACCATTCAAACAGTTTTAGAAAATTCAGAGTGTTTTCTATCCAAACCTGAACAATAATATGCATATTCTAGCTTCTGAGTTGGTGTAGGAGGCAGTTAAAAATGGGAACATATTTTTTCCAAAATTCTCAATACTGCCCCCTATACCAAAGAGGTTTTAATGAAGAGCCTCTTGTTGATGTTGAAACTATCTTTCTCTTTCCTCTCTTTCTCTCGCTCTCTTACTCTTTCTGTCTATCTGTTTGTGTTTCTCTTTCTCTCTTCCTTTTCTTTCTCTCTGTCCCCTCTACACACACACACACACACACACACACACACACACACACACACACACACACAAACACAAACCTACACTAAGCCAACTGCTTAATCTGCGTTATTCTGTGAGTTGAGTGGACTTCAAAAGGACAAGAATTTGAGCGAATGTGTTTAAGTTTGTTTAATGAACTCTGCTCGAAGTGAGCTGCATTTGAACAAGCTTGTTTAGTAAAATGACTTATTCATGTTTGCTCAAAACCACACCCATCATTACAATATTTCCCACCATGCTCTTGCAGGTTGATTTTCAGAATTGTTTGTTTCAATACCTGTTTTTTTATGTAGCATACATTTGTTAGTTGATTAGTCTTATGCTACACAAACATAAATAACATAATACATTTTTCTAAACTAATCGTCTCAATAATCAATCTTCCCTACCCCTGCAGTCATCCTCAATGCAGGTTGCGCATTAATTAAAAGTTCCAGTTGTTGGATATCCTTACTCTGGCTGGATTCCAATAGGAATTACACATCACTTTTCAAGACAGCATATTACTTACAGGCTTGATGTGGCATGTAAAACAGGAGTTTCAAACAACAGTGTTAGGGTGTTACTTGGCCCTCAATGAAAGGCCTTGTGATGTATGGTCATAAAGAGTAGAATTATAAAGACAACATTCACTTGGTGAAGGCTACAGGAATGAAAGCCATTCAACAACCATGTCTCTGTCATTAACAAATACAGTCATGGGTGGTAACTACAATTCACTGGAAAAGGCAAGGCACACTGGGAATATGCAAATAAGGTAGAATACATTCTCAGATTGAATTGCATGTTTACTGAACCTAAAATGTAAAGTTGAGTGAACATACAATTCAACTTGAGAATTTCTGTAGGGTCAGCCAAAATGTTGAGCAAACTCACAATCCTCTTGCAGCGTTACAAAATTATGTTGAATCAACATTTTTATTTTTAGAGTGCAGTACTGTTATTCTGTGTTGTAATTCTCCACTGGTATGTCACAGTATAATTTGCACTCTGCTTAAAACCTAATGATACTGTCACGGGTGTCGTTGTGTAGAGATGACCAAAACGCAGCGGGAATGTGGATGCTCATCTTTATATTTATTAAATAAAGAGACCACGAAAAAACAACAAAACAAAGAACGGCAGACAACGGTTTTACAGGCTATAACTAGCAGTGCAAAAGACAACTACCCACAAAATCCCCAGGTGAAAACAAGCATCTAATATATGACTCCCAATCAGGAACAACGACGTACAGCTGTTCCTGATCGGGAGCCACACAGACCACACAGAAATAGACAGACTAGAAAACCATAGAAAACCAACACTAGAACATATACTCAAACCCCAGACTACATAAACCAAACACCCCTTTAATAACACACACAACCCGAACCATATGAAACAAATACCCTTCTGCCACATCCTGATCAAACTACAATACAAATACTCCCTCTACTGGTCAGGACGTGACAGATACACTATACCTTCAAACTCAACTCTGGGCCTCCAAGCCAGTGTAATCGAGACCCCCAGATGTTCCATGAACGCCATCCAGACCCTCGGAAGTGAACTGGGGACCCCGATCAGACACTATGTCCTCAGGCACCCCGTAGTGCCGGAAGACATCCGTAAACAAGGCCTCCGCAGTCTGTAGGGCCGGAGGGAGACCGGGCAGAGGGAGGAGACGGTAGGACTTAGAGAAACGGTCCACAACGACCAGGATCGTGGTGTTACCCTGTGAGGGGGGGAGATCGGTAAGGAAATCAATCGACAAGTGTGACCAAGGCCATTGTGGAACGGGTAAGGGGTGTAGCTTACCTCTGGGCAGGTGCCTATCCGCCTCAGCCGACCACTGCAACCAAACTGGACCCCCCTTTAGCAGTGAGGTAATGGGAGCCGCTACCTGACCAAAACCCCGGATAAACCTCTGGTAGTAATGGGCAAAGCCTAGAAACCGCTGCACCTCCTTTACCGTGGTGAGAGTCAGCCACTTACGCATGGCTGAAATGCGGTCACTCCATCTCCACCCCTGAGGTGGAAATGCGGTATCCTAAGAAAGAGACGGACTGCTGGAAGAACAGGCATTTCTCAGCCTTGACATACAGGTCATGCTCCAACAGTCGACCAAGCACCTTGCGCACCAAGGACACATGCTCGGCGCGTGCAGCGGAGTATATCAGAATGTCATCGATATACACCACTACACCCTGCCCGTGCAGGTCCCTGAAAATCTCGTCCACAAAGGCTTGGAAGACTGATGGAGCATTCATCAACCCGTACGGCATGACGAGGTACTCATAATGCCCTGAGGTGGTACTGAACGCTGTCTTCCACTCGTCTCCCTCCCGGATACACACCAGGTTGTAAGCACTCCTGAGATCTAGGTTCGTGAAGAAGCGCACCCTGTGCATTGACTCAATCGCTGTGGCTATGAGAGGTAGCGGATAACTGTACTTCACAGTGATCTGGTTTAGGGCTCGATAGTCAATACACGGGCGCAGACCTCCCTCCTTTTTCTTCACAAACAAGAAACTCGAGGAGGCGGGTGAAGTGGAGGACCGAATGTACCCCTGATGCAGAGATTCGGAGACATATGTCTCCATAGCTGCCGTCTCTGCCTGTGACAGGGGATACACGTGACTCCTAGGCAGTGCGGCATCTACCTGGAGGTTTATCTCACAATCCCCCCGACGATGGGGTGGTAATTGAGTCGCATTCTTCTTGGAGAAGGCAAGAGCCAAATCGGAATATTCGGGGGAATGCGCACGGTGGAGACCTGGTCTGGACTTTCCACTGTAGTAGCTTTTCACCGCGACCACCCCGTGAGAGCCCTCCGTTGCCAGGAAACAGTGGGGTTATGACAGACTAACCAGGGTAGGCCTAGCACCACGGGAAACGCAGGAGAGTCAGTGAGGAAGAGACTGATTCTCTCCTTGTGACCCCCCCTGCGTCACCGTGCCCAGGAGAGCGGTGGCCTCCCTAATTAACCCTGACCCTATTGGTCGACTGTCTAAGGCGTGAACTGGGAAGGGCATAGCCACTGGAACAATGGGGATCCCTAAACTATGGGTGAATGATCGGTCTATGAAATTCCCAGCTGCGCCTGAATCGACGAGCGCCTTATGCTGGGAATGCGGGAAAAACTCAGGAAAGGTAACATCAAAAACAGGTGTGCAACAGAGGGCTCTGGGTGAGAATGGTGCTGGCTCACCTGGGGTGATGCCAGAGTGCCCTGCCTGCTGCCTCTACCCCCAGAGGAACCAATCCGACACCGACCGGCAGTGTGACCTCTGATGGTGCACATGAAGGAACCTCCTCCAGTCTCCCTGAGCACAGCACCTCCCAGCTCCATAGGTATCGGAGTGGTGGTGCTGGGGGATGGAACCGACAGATCCCGATCTGGACGTCCGCGGGTAGCCAGCAGGTTATCCAGCCGAATGGACGGGTCCACCAGCTGGTCGAGGGTGAGGGTGGTGTCCCTGCAGGCCAACTCCCGACAGACGCCCTTGCGCAAACTGCAGCGATAGTGGTCGATCAGGGCCCTGTCGTTCCATCCCGCGCCGGCGGCCAGGGTCCGAAAGTCCATCGCGAACTATTGGGCGCTCCTCGTCCCCTGCCTCAGGTGGAAGAGACGTTCACCTGCCGCTATACCCTCGGGCGGGTGGTTGAAGACGGCCCGGAAGCGGCGGGTGAAATCCTCGAAGTGGTCCAGCGCCGCATTTCCTTCTCCCCACACAGCGTTGGCCCACTCCAGAGCTTTCCCCGAGAGGCACGAGATGAGGGCGGACACCCTCTCACGGCCCGAGGGAGCCGGGTGAAGGGTCGCCAGGTGTGCGGCGTGCGGCCGTCCCATCTTACTCCCTGTGAAGTGCGAGACGAATCCCACTGGAACCGGGTGCGGAGGGGGTGAGTAGTGGAGATCCCTGTTGTGCTGGTGGGAGCGCTGGAGGGACTCCCTGTCTCTCCTAGCGGTCCATCGTCTGGACGACGCGGTCCATGGCGGCGCCGAGATGGTGAAGCATCGCTGCGTGCTCCTGGATGCGCTCCTCGACTCCGCTACCAGGGGTACCTGCTCCTGCTGACTCCATAATTCAGGTGTGGAATTCTGTAAAGGAGTGCGTAACTGGCTGCAGGGAAGTCAGGCGCAGGAGAGCAGAAATGGGTACCAAACGGAGCCCTTTAATGAGGCAAACAAAACACGACACTCAGAAAACTAAACACTCACGGGTTACAATAATCCGGCGCAAACCAGCCTGCAGTACACATACATTTACACATAACAATTGCACACACAGACATGGGGGGAAACAGAGAGTTATATGCAAGACTAGTAATGAGGGAATGCAAACCAGGTGTACGGGAAAACAAGACAAAACAATTGGAAAATGAAAGGTGGATCTGCGATGGCTAGAAGACCGGTAACGTCGACCGTCGAACGCCACCCGAACAAGGAGAGGGACAGCCAGTTTCACTGCATTGTTCCCCTCTAATCAGGGACTGTCCCAGGTCGGTGCAATTAATTATCAGGTAGAACAGAAAACCCGCAGGCTACCGGACCTCGTAGGGTAAGAGTTGAGTACCCCTGCTCTAAACCTTACATAAAGTAGACAATGTAATTGGGTTCTTGCATATATAAATTACGTTTAACTTGGATTTCCAGGTGAATCATGTATCGATGTCATTGCAAGTTTTATGTGAGTTACGATTAAGAGTCAGACCATACTGAGTAATACAGATATCAATATTATCATTATATTCTACTGTACTATCATACTATACTATCATACTATGATATACCATCATATACTATCATACTATACTATCATATCATACTATACTATCATACTATGATATACCATCATATACTATCACAGCATACTATCATACTATACTATCATACTGTAGTAATATGTATGATTTAGTGCAAATGTTCTTCCTGTTATCTTTCAGCTACGGCCTGCTGGGTCCGAGTGGGTGTGGGAAGACCACACTGTTGAAATGCATTGTGGGAACACTGAAGATCTCCCGAGGGCACATCAGCGTGTTGGGGAAGCCGCCAGCATTTCCTGGACACCAGGTCCCTGGGAGGATGGTGGGGTACATGCCACAGGTAAACTGTTACCTTATAGGTACACAACATACCACAGGTAAATCGATCCATAGATGACGCAATCTCTATCGCAGTCCACACTGCCCTCTCCCACCTGGACAACAGGAACACCTATGTGAGAATGCTGTTCATAGACTACAGCTCAGCGTTCAACACCATAGAGCCCACAAAGCTCATCACTAAGCTCAGGACCCTGGGACTGAACACCTCCCTCTGCAACTGGATCCTGGACTTCTTGACGGGCTGCCCCCAGGTTGGTGAGGGTAGGTAACAACACATCCGCCACACTGATCCTCAACACGGGGGTCCCTCAGGGGTGCGTGCTCAGTCCTCTCCTGTACTTCCTGTTCACCAACAACTGCGTGGCCGCGCACGACTCCAACACCATCATTAAGTTTGCTGACGACACAACGGTGGTTGGCCTGATCACCGACGACGACGTCAACAAGACAAATGAGCTGATAATGGACTTCAGGAAATGGAGTGCCTAGCACGCCCCCATCCACATCGACCGGGGTGTAGTGGAGCGGGTCAAGAGCTTCAATTTCCTCGGTGTCCATATCACTAAGTAATTATTATGGTCCACACACACCAACACAGTCATGAAGAAGGCATGACAACTCCTCTTCCGCCTCAGGAGGCTAAAAATATTTAGCATAGGCCCTCAGATCCTCAAAAAGTTATACAGCTGCACCATTGAGAGCATCTTGACTGGCTGCATCACCGCTTGGTATGTCAACTGCTTGGCATCTGACCCCAAGGCACTACAGAGGGTAGTGCGTACAGTCCCAGTACATCCCTGGGGCAGAGCTCCCTGCCATCCAGGACCTCTACACCAGGCGGTGTCAGAGAAAGGCCCTAAAAATTGTAAAAGATTCCAGCCACCCAAGCCATAGACTGTTCTCTCTGCTACCGCACGGCAAGCAGTACCGATGCACCAAGTCTAGAACCAACAGGACCCTGAACAGCTGCTACCCCCAAGCTATAAGACTGCTAGTTAGTTAAATAGTAACCAATAGCTACCCGGACAACCTGCATTGACCCTTTTTGCACTAACTGTTTTGACTCATCACATACGCTGCTGCTACTGTTTATTATCTATCCTGTTGCCTAGTCCCTTTACCGCTACCTATATGTACATATCTACCTCAATTACCTTGTACATGGACTCGATACTGGTAACCCTGTGTATATAGCCAAGTTATCTTTACTCATTGTGTATTTATTCCTCGTGTTATAATTGTTCTATTTTTCTCTCTGCGTTGTTGGGAAGTAGATAAATAAGTAAGCGTTTCACTGTTAGTCTACACCTGTTGTTTACCAAGCATGTGACCAATCAAATTTGATTTGATTTGACAGATGCACAAACGCACCGCAGTTCCAAATGGACTCCTAACCTTTAGACACTATGGAAGTGTATTGACATACGACTGTAAATACCATGACAACATGATATGTCAACATAACATACTATAGCAAAACACACCATTTTAATTTGTCTCTTCATTTTGTTCTTGTCTATCTTCATTTAAAAATTGTGTAGAAAACGTTTAGTGTTTTTATCTTTCTCACCTTTGTAATAAATGTGCTGTATAAATAAAGTTTGATTTGATATCAACACAACACATACCATGACATAACATTGTGTTTCCCCTTTAGGACCTGGCGTTGTACAACGAGTTTACCATCAGTGACACCCTGACGTTCTTCGGACGGATCCACGGCCTGTCATCTAAGGACACCCAGGCACGTATGGACTTCCTGGTGGACTTCCTGGACCTACCTCAGAAGAGCAAACTAGTCCGAAATCTCAGGTAACAAAACCCTACATAGTGGTGAGCCCATTAAATCCGGCCCACGGATGGGTTGAATTTATACATATGTATACCAAATGGAAACTATGTATAAATGATAATGATATCTACATCTATAGTCTCTACACTCTGTCCAGCTGGTAACAGGCATCTATAGTCTCTACACTCTGTCCAGCTGGTAACAGGCATCTATAGTCTCTTCACTCTGTCCAGCTTGATAACAGTCATCTATAGTCTCTACACTCTGTCCAGCTT
The DNA here is from genome assembly GCF_901001165.1 of Salmo trutta. Lineage (NCBI taxonomy): Eukaryota > Metazoa > Chordata > Actinopteri > Salmoniformes > Salmonidae > Salmo > Salmo trutta. The sequence goes on along the minus strand of NC_042961.1, from coordinate 2,358,584 downwards.
GATAACAGTCATCTATAGTCTCTACACTCTGTCCAGCTGATAACAGTCATCTATAGTCTCTACACTCTGTCCAGCTTGATAACAGTCATCTATAGTCTCTTCACTCTGTCCAGCTTGATAACAGTCATCTATAGTCTCTACACTCTGTCCAACTGATAACAGTCATCTATAGTCTCTACACTCTGTCCAGCTTGATAACAGTCATCTATAGTCTCTACACTCTGTCCAGCTGATAACAGTCATCTATAGTCTCTACACTCTGTCCAGCTTGATAACAGTCATCTATAGACTCTACACTCTGTCCAGCTGGTAACAGTCATCTATAGTCTCTACACTCTGTCCAGCTTGATAACAGTCATCTATAGTCTCTACACTCTGTCCAGCTGATAACAGTCATCTATAGTCTCTTCACTCTGTCCAGCTGATAACAGTCATCTATAGTCTCTACACTCTGTCCAGCTTGATAACAGTCATCTATAGTCTCTTCACTCTGTCCAGCTGATAACAGTCATCTATAGTCTCTACACTCTGTCCAGCTTGATAACAGTCATCTATAGTCTCTACACTCTGTCCAGCTTGATAACAGTCATCTATAGTCTCTTCACTCTGTCCAGCTGATAACAGTCATCTATAGTCTCTACACTCTGTCCAGCTTGATAACAGTCATCTATAGTCTCTACACTCTGTCCCCTTGCCCATGACGAGGAAAGGTTAAATACAGAAGCGGTGACCCATGTCCTCATTATGGAGATGGAATGGAGTTATCAGTGCTGTCCCCAGAACACACACACCTTTGTGGGTTAAACGGTTAGTGGGTTAAAGGGTTAGTGGGTTAAAGGGTTAAAGGGTTAGTGGGTTAATGGGTTAGTGGGTTAAAGGGTTAGTGGGTTAAAGGGTTAGTGGGTTAAAGGGTTAGTGGGTTGAAGGGTTAGTGGGTTAAAGGGTTAGTGGGTTAAAGGGTTAGTGGGTTGAAGGGTTAGTGGGTTAAAGGGTTAGTGGGTTAAAGGGTTAGTGGGTTGAAGGGTTAGTGGGTTAAAGGGTTAGTGGGTTAAAGGGTTAGTGGGTTAAACGGTTAGTGGGTTAAAGGGTTAGTGGGTTAAAGGGTTAGTGGGGTTAGTGGGTTAAAGGGTTAGTGGGTTAAAGGGTTAGTGGGTTAAAGGGTTAGTGGGTTAGAGGGTAGGGGGTTGAGAAGGGTTATGTGGAGTTAAAGGGTTAGTGGGGTTAAAGGGTTAGTGGGTTAAACGGTTAAGTGGGTTAAGGGTTAGTGGGTTAAAGGGTTAGTGGGTTAAAAGGGTATAGTGGGTTAAAGGGTTAGTGGGGTTGAAGGGTTAGTGGGTTAAAAGGGTTAGTGGGTTAAAGGGTTAGTGGGTTGAAGGGTTAGTGGGGTTAAAGGGTTAAGGGTTAGTGGTGTAAAGGGTTAGTGGGGTAAAAAGAGGTTAGTGGGTTAAAGGTGTTGAGTGGGTTGAAAGGGTTAAGTGGGTTAAAGGGTTAGTGGGTTGAAGGGTTAGTGGGTTAAAGGGTTAGTGGGATTAAGGGTTAGTGGGTTGAAGGGTGTGGGTTAAAGGGTTTAGTGGGTTAAAGGGTTAGTGGGTTAAAGGGTTAGTGGGTTAAAGGGTTAGTGGGTTAAAGGGTTAGTGGGTTGAAGGGTTAGTGGGTTAAAGGGTTAGTGGGTTGAAGGGTTAGTGGGTTAAAGGGTTAGTGGGTTAAAGGGTTAGTGGGTTAAAGGGTTAGTGGGTTAAAGGGTTAGTGGGTTAAAGGGTTAGTGGGTTAAAGGGTTAGTGGGTTAAAGGGTTAGTGGGTTAAAGGGTTAGTGGGTTAAAGGGTTAGTGGGTTAAAGGGTTAGTGGGTTAAAGGGTTAGTGGGTCTCCATCTCCTCCCTCTCTTCTAACCAGCATAGGTCCATGATTACATCATGTCCACAAAACCATGTGACCTGTGTCTATGGCTGAGTCCCCAATTGCACTAGTATATCCCATTTTGAAGTATGCTACAGCAGGGCTAAGATGGCTAGAAAAAGAAGGAAACAGTTTCCCCCTGAGTGAGTTTCTGTTTGTGTGTCACGGGCTTCTGTAAAAATGCAGTGTTTTTGCAACAGACATCTGTCAAGCTGTCAATGCCATAGAGAAGACTCCCTCACTTCCATCATAACAACTCCTCAATGCTGGCTTATTACCATACATTTAACCATAGTATTACAGTGTTATTGATTAGACCTATTTAAAAATCATCATAAAAATGTATTGAACTTCTATGTGACCATTTAATTAACACACTTCAGCTGCAGAAGGTCATACATTATATTATTGCATTTAATGTGATTCAGAATGTTGCATCTTATACAACTGTCAAACATAGAGCAGAACCAACAGCTCTGTCCCAGTATCCTGACTGTACAGAACCAACAGCTCTCAGTCCCAGTATCCTGACTGTACAGAACCAACAGCTCTGTCCCAGTATCCTGACTGTACAGAACCAACAGCTCTCTGTCCCAGTATCCTGACTGTACAGAACCAACAGCTCTGTCCCAGTATCCTGACTGTACAGAACCAACAGCTCTCAGTCCCAGTATCCTGACTGTACAGAACCAACAGCTCTGTCCCAGTATCCTGACTGTACAGAACCAACAGCTCTGTCCCAGTATCCTGACTGTACAGAACCAACAGCTCTGTCCCAGTATCCTGACTGTACAGAACCAACAGCTCTGTCCCAGTATCCTGACTGTACAGAACCAACAGCTCTCAGTCCCAGTATCCTGACAGTACAGAACCAACAGCTCTGTCCCAGTATCCTGACTGTACAGAACCAACAGCTCTCTGTCCCAGTATCCTGACTGTACAGAACCAACAGCTCTGTCCCAGTATCCTGACTGTACAGAACCAACAGCTCTGTCCCAGTATCCTGACTGTACAGAACCAACAGCTCTCTGTCCCAGTATCCTGACTGTACAGAACCAACAGCTCTCTGTCCCAGTATCCTGACTGTACAGAACCAACAGCTCTCAGTCCCAGTATCCTGACTGTACAGAACCAACAGCTCTGTCCCAGTATCCTGACTGTACAGAACCAACAGCTCTCAGTCCCAGTATCCTGACTGTACAGAACCAACAGCTCTGTCCCAGTATCCTGACTGTACAGAACCAACAGCTCTCTGTCCCAGTATCCTGACTGTACAGAACCAACAGCTCTCAGTCCCAGTATCCTGACTGTACAGAACCAACAGCTCAGTCCCAGTATCCTGACTGTACAGAACCAACAGCTCTCTGTCCCAGTATCCTGACTGTACAGAACCAACAGCTCTGTCCCAGTATCCTAACTGTACAGAACCAACAGCTCTGTCCCAGTATCCTGACTGTACAGAAACAACAGCTCAGTCCCAGTATCCTGACTGTACAGAACCAACAGCTCTCTGTCCCAGTATCCTGACTGTACAGAACCAACAGCTCTGTCCCAGTATCCTGACTGTACAGAACCAACAGCTCTGTCCCAGTATCCTGACTGTACAGAACCAACAGCTCTCTGTCCCAGTATCCTGACTGTACAGAACCAACAGCTCTCAGTCCCAGTATCCTGACTGTACAGAACCAACAGCTCTGTCCCAGTATCCTGACTGTACAGAACCAACAGCTCTCTGTCCCAGTATCCTGACTGTACAGAACCAACAGCTCTCAGTCCCAGTATCCTGACTGTACAGAACCAACAGCTCAGTCCCAGTATCCTGACTGTACAGAACCAACAGCTCTCTGTCCCAGTATCTTGACTGTACAGAACCAACAGCTCTGTCCCAGTATCCTGACTGTACAGAACCAACAGCTCTGTCCCAGTATCCTGACTGTACAGAACCAACAGCTCAGTCCCAGTATCCTGACTGTACAGAACCAACAGCTCTCTGTCCCAGTATCCTGACTGTACAGAACCAACAGCTCTGTCCCAGTATCCTGACTGTACAGAACCAACAGCTCTCTGTCCCAGTATCCTGACTGTACAGAACCAACAGCTCTCAGTCCCAGTATCCTGACTGTACAGAACCAACAGCTCTCTGTCCCAGTATCCTGACTGTACAGAACCAACAGCTCTCTGTCCCAGTATCCTGACTGTACAGAACCAACAGCTCAGTCCCAGTATCCTGACTGTACAGAACCAACAGCTCTCAGTCCCAGTATCCTGACTGTACAGAACCAACAGCTCTGTCCCAGTATCCTGACTGTACAGAACCAACAGCTCTCAGTCCCAGTATCCTGACTGTACAGAACCAACAGCTCTCTGTCCCAGTATCCTGACTGTACAGAACCAACAGCTCTGTCCCAGTATCCTGACTGTACAGAACCAACAGCTCAGTCCCAGTATCCTGACTGTACAGAACCAACAGCTCAGTCCCAGTATCCTGACTGTACAGAACCAACAGCTCTGTCCCAGTATCCTGACTGTACAGAACCAACAGCTCAGTCCCAGTATCCTGACTGTACAGAACCAACAGCTCTCAGTCCCAGTATCCTGACTGTACAGAACCAACAGCTCTGTCCCAGTATCCTGACTGTACAGAACCAACAGCTCTCAGTCCCAGTATCCTGACTGTACAGAACCAACAGCTCTCTGTCCCAGTATCCTGACTGTACAGAACCAACAGCTCTGTCCCAGTATCCTGACTGTACAGAACCAACAGCTCAGTCCCAGTATCCTGACTGTACAGAACCAACAGCTCAGTCCCAGTATCCTGACTGTACAGAACCAACAGCTCTGTCCCAGTATCCTGACTGTACAGAACCAACAGCTCAGTCCCAGTATCCTGACTGTACAGAACCAACAGCTCTCAGTCCCAGTATCCTGACTGTACAGAACCAACAGCTCTGTCCCAGTATCCTGACTGTACAGAACCAACAGCTCTGTCCCAGTATCCTGACTGTACAGAACCAACAGCTCTCAGTCCCAGTATCCTGACTGTACAGAACCAACAGCTCTCAGTCCCAGTATCCTGACTGTACAGAACCAACAGCTCTCAGTCCCAGTATCCTGACTGTACAGAACCAACAGCTCTCAGTCCCAGTATCCTGACTGTACAGAACCAACAGCTCAGTCCCAGTATCCTGACTGTACAGAACCAACAGCTCAGTCCCAGTATCCTGACTGTACAGAACCAACAGCTCTCAGCCCCAGTATCCTGACTGTACAGAACCAACAGCTCTCTGTCCCAGTATCCTGACTGTACAGAACCAACAGCTCTGTCCCAGTATCCTGACTGTACAGAACCAACAGCTCAGTCCCAGTATCCTGACTGTACAGAACCAACAGCTCAGTCCCAGTATCCTGACTGTACAGAACCAACAGCTCTGTCCCAGTATCCTGACTGTACAGAACCAACAGCTCAGTCCCAGTATCCTGACTGTACAGAACCAACAGCTCTCAGTCCCAGTATCCTGACTGTACAGAACCAACAGCTCTGTCCCAGTATCCTGACTGTACAGAACCAACAGCTCTGTCCCAGTATCCTGACTGTACAGAACCAACAGCTCTCAGTCCCAGTATCCTGACTGTACAGAACCAACAGCTCTCAGTCCCAGTATCCTGACTGTACAGAACCAACAGCTCTCAGTCCCAGTATCCTGACTGTACAGAACCAACAGCTCTCAGTCCCAGTATCCTGACTGTACAGAACCAACAGCTCAGTCCCAGTATCCTGACTGTACAGAACCAACAGCTCTCAGTCCCAGTATCCTGACTGTACAGAACCAACAGCTCAGTCCCAGTATCCTGACTGTACAGAACCAACAGCTCTCAGTCCCAGTATCCTGACTGTACAGAACCAACAGCTCTCAGTCCCAGTATCCTGACTGTACAGAACCAACAGCTCAGTCCCAGTATCCTGACTGTACAGAACCAACAGCTCTCAGTCCCAGTATCCTGACTGTACAGAACCAACAGCTCTCAGTCCCAGTATCCTGACTGTACAGAACCAACAGCTCTCAGTCCCAGTATCCTGACTGTACAGAACCAACAGCTCTCAGTCCCAGTATCCTGACTGTACAGAACCAACAGCTCTCAGTCCCAGTATCCTGACTGTACAGAACCAACAGCTCTCAGTCCCAGTATCCTGACTGTACAGAACCAACAGCTCTCTGTCCCAGTATCCTGACTGTACAGAACCAACAGCTCTCAGTCCCAGTATCCTGACTGTACAGAACCAACAGCTCTCAGTCCCAGTATCCTGACTGTACAGAACCAACAGCTCTCAGTCCCAGTATCCTGACTATATAGAGGCAAGGCCTCCAGAGAAATGTGTCTGAACTAACTCACCAATTATGTCATAGTAGTGTAATTGGCCCTTGAACCTGTGAAAGAACTGGTGTGGCTCCCAGCTCTCGGCATCCCCCCCTACCTCACAAGGACCCAGTGCTGCCCTGTAGACAAAGAAACATCCCTCTAACTCACAAGGACCCTGTTCTGCCCTGTAGTACAAGAAACACCCCCCTACCTCACAAGGACCCAGTGCTGCCCTGTAGTACAAGAAACATCCCCCCTACCTCACAAGGACCCAGTGCTGCCCTGTAGTACAAGAAACATCCCCCCTACCTCACAAGGACCCAGTGCTGCCCTGTAGTACAAGAAACATCCCCCCTACCTCACAAGGACCCAGTGCTGCCCTGTAGTACAAGAAACATCCCCCCTACCTCACAAGGACCCAGTGCTGCCCTGTAGTACAAGAAACATCCCTCTACCTCACAAGGACCCAGTTCTGCCCTGTAGTACAAGAAACATCCCCCTACCTCACTAGGACCCAGTGCTGCCCTGTAGTACAAGAAACATCCCTCTACCTCACAAGGACCCAGTGCTGCCATGTAGTACAAGAAACATCCCTCTACCTCACAAGGACCCAGTGCTGCCCTGTAGTACAAGAAACATCCCCCCTACCTCACAAGGACCCAGTGCTGCCCTGTAGTACAAGAAACATGCCCCCTTGTACCTCACAAGGACCCTGTTCTGCCATGTAGTACAAGAAACATCCCTCTACCTCACAAGGACCCAGTGCTGCCCTGTAGTACAAGAAACATCCCCCCTACCTCACAAGGACCCAGTTCTGCCCTGTAGTACAAGAAACATCTCCCTACCTCACAAGGACCCAGTTTTGCCCTGTAGTACAAGAAACATCCCCCTACCTCACAAGGACCCAGTGCTGCCCTGTAGTACAAGAAACATCTCCCTACCTCACAAGGACCCAGTTTTGCCCTGTAGTACAAGAAACATCCCCCTACCTCACAAGGACCCAGTGCTGCCCTGTAGTACAAGAAACATCCCCCTACCTCACAAGGACCCAGTGCTGCCCTGTAGTACAAGAAACATCCCCCCTACCTCACAAGGACCCAGTGCTGCCCTGTAGTACAAGAAACATCCCCCTACCTCACAAGGACCCAGTGCTGCCCTGTAGTACAAGAAACATCCCCCTACCTCACAAGGACCCAGTGCTGCCCTGTAGTACAAGAAACATCCCCCCTACCTCACAAGGACCCAGTGCTGCCCTGTAGTACAAGAAACATCCCCCTACCTCACAAGGACCCAGTGCTGACCTGTAGTACAAGAAACATCCCCCCTACCTCACAAGGACCCAGTGCTGCCCTGTAGTACAAGAAACATCCCTCTACCTCACAAGGACCCAGTGCTGCCCTGTAGTACAAGAAACATCCCCCTACCTCACAAGGACCCAGTTCTGCCCTGTAGTACAAGAAACATCCCCCCTACCTCACAAGGACCCAGTGCTGCCCTGTAGTACAAGAAACATCCCTCTACCTCACAAGGACCCAGTGCTGCCCTGTAGTACAAGAAACATCCCCCTACCTCACAAGGACCCAGTTCTGCCCTGTAGTACAAGAAACATCCCCCTACCTCACAAGGTTGGTGTTGCAGGGTTTCTCTGCTTTGCTGCCTAACCAGCCCTGCTAACACACCTATTACACTGAGAAGCCAGTGAGAGTGACGCAAGTCAAACAAATGCAGCTGGATGGATCAGATATATCAGGTGTTTTATGTAACGTGTGTGTGTGTGTGTGTGTGTGTGTGTGTGTGTGTGTGTGTGTGTGTGTGTGTGTGTGTGTGTGTGTGTGTGTGTGTGTGTTTACAGCGGAGGGCAGAAACGGAGGGTGTCTCTGGGAGCAGCCTTACTTCAAAACCCCCAGTTATTGATTCTGGATGAACCCACAGTCGGGGTGGACCCTGTGCTGAGAGCCAAGTATGTACTGGACACACACACACACACACACACACACACACACACACACACACACACACAAAACCTACAATATTTAACCTGCTTCACATTTCCCCTTTTCCATCCAGTATAATGAATGTCATATACAGTCTGAAGATAACATGTATGTTTCTGAACACCACTCTCTCTCCAACAGTCTCACCCCGTCAAACACACTCTCTGCCCCTCATTACAGAAACCATTTTGTCTCTCATTCAGAAAGACTGTATAAATCCTGTTGGAAGTATATGGGTGTGTAATCTGATTGTGTAATGGTACCAGTGCTGTGTTACAAAGCCCAGCCAAATCAGTCTAGTCAGGGTAATCCCAGGCAGGTCATAAGGCTAAGGCTGTATGTCAAATGGCACCCTATTCCCTTTATAGTGCACTACCAGGGCTCATAGAGCTCTGGTAAGTAGTGCACTTTATAGAGAATAGGGTGCCATTTGGAACAACAGGATGTGATCCTTAAACTGAGTTGTGTCATGTGTCCCTGTAGGATCTGGCAGCATCTAGTAGAGATTGTGAAAACTGGAAAAGTATCAGTCGTCATCACCACTCACTACATCGAGGAGGCCAGGCAAGCCAATGTGGTAAGATACAGTCTATATACATGATAACTACCTACTGATAGACACTACATAGAGGAGGCCAGGCAAGCCAATGTGGTAAGATACAGTCTATATACATGATAACTACCTACTGATAGACACTACATAGAGGAGGCCAGGCAAGCCAATGTGGTAAGATACAGTCTATATACATGATAACTACCTACTGATAGACACTACATAGAGGAGGCCAGGCAAGCCAATGGGGTAAGATACAGTCTATATACATGATAACTACCTACTGATAGACACTACATAGAGGAGGCCAGGTAAGCCAATGTGGTAAGACACTGTCTCACACACACACACACACACACACACACACACACACACACACACACACACACACACACACACACACACACACACACACACACACACACAGTCCTTTTGTGAAATGCTCCTCTGTGAACGCTGTGCCTTGTTTATCTGTTGTCATAAGAGGAAAGGGGAAACACACAGCTCAACTGACCGGCCCTCCTCAAATACTTTATGAGCAGGCAATTATCAGGTCCCCTCTGCTGAGAAACAATGGGTCCTTTGGTAGTTCCTGTAGTTCTTCTGTGTTTCACCGATTTAGAAAGGGGGGAGAGGTGGACTATGGGTCTGCGTGTGTGTCACAGCGTCAATGGTCTGGTTGTCTTCAATCAGAACATACTGTTCCAGTTATATACACTATTCCAGTTGTATGGCCCTCACCATGTCCTCCATCAGACTAGTAGTGTTCATTCCCTATCCTGACTGGTTGAAAGTCTAATACCTCGGAGCTACTGCTCTGTAAATCTACAGATTAGGTTACTGTAAAACCTTCTTCCTGCTTTTCCTCTGTGATGATGTTTGTTTCTGAGCAGCCTTTTTCCTCCGTGAGGAAATGAAATGTGATCGAGTGGTGAAGGGGACAGACATGAACTACAGTACTGAGTGGATGTTCTGGTTCTGTACCACATGGACCATGAACTACAGTACTGAGGGGATGTTCTGGTTCTGTACCACATGGACCATGAACTACAGTACTGAGGGGATGTTCTGGTTCTGTACCACATGGACCATGAACTACAGTACTGAGGGGATGTTCTGGTTCTGTACCACATGGACCATGAACTACAGTACTGAGGGGATGTTCTGGTTCTGTACCACATGGACCATGAACTACAGTACTGAGGGGATGTTCTGGTTCTGTACCACATGGACCATGAACTACAGTACTGAGTGGATGTTCTGGTTCTGTACCACATGGACCATGAACTACAGTACTGAGGGGATGTTCTGGTCCTGTACCAGATAACTTCTACCTACTGTATTCCATCCCCTCTGACCTGTTACCATGAGACAGACATTTAGATAACTTCTACCTACTGTATTCCATCCCCTCTGACCTGTTACCATGAGACAGACATTTAGATAACTTCTACCTACTGTATTCCATCCCCTCTGACCTGTTACCATGAGACAGACATTTAGATAACTTCTACCTACTGTATTCCATCCCCTCTGACCTGTTACCATGAGACAGATGAGAGATGGATCAGATCTCACTTCTCTATTGTAGCCAGTTCAATGTCCTGCTGAGCCACTAAGGCAGAAGTGAAAGTAGTGTGAAGTGCATAGTACTGTATTCTGCATTTAGCTTCTCACACTCAACACAGATCTTACTGGAAACACACTGATAAGAATCTCTATGTTCCAAATGGCACCATATTATTATAATGCACTACCTTCTACCAGGACCCATAGGGCTCAGGTTAAAAGTAGTGCACTATGTAGGGAATAGAGGTTCCTTGTACCACCTGTGTAATGTATTCTGAATGCATTTAGGGCACATTCTATCACCGCAAGTCTACAGTATTACCTCTGTGTTATAGTCTACAGTACTACCTCTGTGTTATAGTCTACAGTACTACCTCTGTGTTATAGTTATAGTCTACAGTATTACCTCTGTGTTATAGTCTACAGTACTACCTCTGTGTTATAGTCTACAGTACTACCTCTGTGTTATAGTCTACAGTATTACCTCTGTGTTATAGTTATAGTCTACAGTATTACCTCTGTGTTATAGTCTACAGTATTACCTCTGTGTTATAGTCTACAGTACTACCTCTGTGTTATAGTTATAGTCTACAGTATTACCTCTGTGTTATAGTCTACAGTATTACCTCTGTGTTATAGTCTACAGTATTACCTCTGTGTTATAGTTATAGTCTACAGTATTACCTCTGTGTTATAGTCTACAGTATTACCTCTTGTATAGTCTACAGTTGTGTTATAGTCTACAGTATTACCTCTGTGTTATAGTCTACAGTATTACCTCTGTGTTATAGTCTACAGTATTACCTCTGTGTTATAGTTATAGTCTACAGTATTACCTCTGTGTTATAGTCTACAGTATTACCTCTGTGTTATAGTCTACAGTAATACCTCTGTTGGGGTATTCCCTCTGTGTTATAGTCTACAGTACTACCTCTGTGTTATAGTCTACAGTACTACCTCTGTGTTATAGTCTACAGTATTACCTCTGTGTTATAGTCTACAGTACTACCTCTGTGTTATAGTCTACAGTACTACCTCTGTGTTATAGTCTACAGTACTTACCTCTGTGTTATAGTCTACAGTATTACCTCTGTGTTATAGTCTACAGTATTACCTCTGTGTTATAGTCTACAGTACTACCTCTGTGTTTTTAGTTATAGTCTACAGTACTACCTCTGTGTTATAGTCTACAGTATTACCTCTGTGTTATAGTTATAGTCTACAGTACTACCTCTGTGTTATAGTCTACAGTACTACCTCTGTGTTATAGTCTACAGTACTACCTCTGTGTTATAGTCTACAGTATTACCTCTGTGTTATAGTTATAGTCTACAGTACTACCTCTGTGTTATAGTTATAGTCTACAGTATTACCTCTGTGTTATAGTCTACAGTATTACCTCTGTGTTATAGTCTACAGTACTAACTCTGTGTTATAGTTATAGTCTACAGTATTACCTCTGTGTTATAGTCTACAGTATTACCTCTGTGTTATAGTCTACAGTATTACCTCTGTGTTATAGTCTACAGTATTACCTCTGTGTTATAGTCTACTGTATTACCTCTGTGTTATAGTCTACAGTATTACCTCTGTGTTATAGTCTACAGTATTACCTCTGTGTTATAGTCTACAGTACTACCTCTGTGTTATAGTTATAGTCTACAGTATTACCTCTGTGTTATAGTCTACAGTATTACCTCTGTGTTATAGTTATAGTCTACAGTATTACCTCTGTGTTATAGTCTACAGTATTACCTCTGTGTTATAGTTATAGTCTACAGTACTACCTCTGTGTTATAGTCTACAGTACTACCTCTGTGTTATAGTTATAGTCTACAGTACTACCTCTGTGTTATAGTCTACAGTATTACCTCTGTGTTATAGTCTACAGTATTACCTCTGTGTTATAGTTATAGTCTACAGTACTACCTCTGTGTTATAGTTATAGTCTACAGTATTACCTCTGTGTTATAGTCTACAGTACTACCTCTGTGTTATAGTCTACAGTACTACCTCTGTGTTATAGTCTACAGTATTACCTCTGTGTTATAGTTATAGTCTACAGTATTACCTCTGTGTTATAGTCTACAGTATTACCTCTGTGTTATAGTCTACAGTACTACCTCTGTGTTATAGTTATAGTCTACAGTATTACCTCTGTGTTATAGTCTACAGTATTACCTCTGTGTTATAGTCTACAGTATTACCTCTGTGTTATAGTTATAGTCTACAGTATTACCTCTGTGTTATAGTCTACAGTATTACCTCTGTGTTATAGTCTACAGTATTACCTCTGTGTTATAGTCTACAGTATTACCTCTGTGTTATAGTCTACAGTATTACCTCTGTGTTATAGTCTACAGTATTACCTCTGTGTTATAGTTATAGTCTACAGTATTACCTCTGTGTTATAGTCTACAGTATTACCTCTGTGTTATAGTTATAGTCTACAGTATTACCTCTGTGTTATAGTCTACAGTATTACCTCTGTGTTATAGTCTACAGTACTACCTCTGTGTTATAGTCTACAGTACTACCTCTGTGTTATAGTCTACAGTACTACCTCTGTGTTATAGTCTACAGTATTACCTCCGTGTTATAGTCTACAGTACTACCTCTGTGTTATAGTCTACAGTACTACCTCTGTGTTATAGTCTACAGTATTACCTCTGTGTTATAGTCTACAGTATTACCTCTGTGTTATAGTCTACAGTATTACCTCTGTGTTATAGTCTACAGTACTACCTCTGTGTTATAGTTATAGTCTACAGTACTACCTCTGTGTTATAGTCTACAGTATTACCTCTGTGTTATAGTTATAGTCTACAGTACTACCTCTGTGTTATAGTCTACAGTACTACCTCTGTGTTATAGTCTACAGTACTACCTCTGTGTTATAGTCTACAGTATTACCTCTGTGTTATAGTTATAGTCTACAGTACTACCTCTGTGTTATAGTTATAGTCTACAGTATTACCTCTGTGTTATAGTCTACAGTATTACCTCTGTGTTATAGTCTACAGTACTAACTCTGTGTTATAGTTATAGTCTACAGTATTACCTCTGTGTTATAGTCTACAGTATTACCTCTGTGTTATAGTCTACAGTATTACCTCTGTGTTATAGTCTACAGTATTACCTCTGTGTTATAGTCTACAGTATTACCTCTGTGTTATAGTCTACAGTATTACCTCTGTGTTATAGTCTACAGTACTACCTCTGTGTTATAGTTATAGTCTACAGTATTACCTCTGTGTTATAGTCTACAGTATTACCTCTGTGTTATAGTTATAGTCTACAGTATTACCTCTGTGTTATAGTCTACAGTATTACCTCTGTGTTATAGTTATAGTCTACAGTACTACCTCTGTGTTATAGTCTACAGTACTACCTCTGTGTTATAGTTATAGTCTACAGTACTACCTCTGTGTTATAGTCTACAGTATTACCTCTGTGTTATAGTCTACAGTATTACCTCTGTGTTATAGTTATAGTCTACAGTACTACCTCTGTGTTATAGTCTACAGTATTACCTCTGTGTTATAGTCTACAGTATTACCTCTGTGTTATAGTTATAGTCTACAGTATTACCTCTGTGTTATAGTCTACAGTACTACCTCTGTGTTATAGTCTACAGTACTACCTCTGTGTTATAGTTATAGTCTACAGTACTACCTCTGTGTTATAGTTATAGTCTACAGTACTACCTCTGTGTTATAGTCTACAGTACTACCTCTGTGTTATAGTTATAGTCTACAGTATTACCTCTGTGTTATAGTCTACAGTACTACCTCTGTGTTATAGTCTACAGTACTACCTCTGTGTTATAGTTATAGTCTACAGTATTACCTCTGTGTTATAGTTATAGTCTACAGTATTACCTCTGTGTTAAAGTTATAGTCTACAGTATTACCTCTGTGTTATAGTTATAGTCTACAGTATTACCTCTGTGTTATAGTTATAGTCTACAGTATTACCTCTGTGTTATAGTTATAGTCTACAGTATTACCTCTGTGTTATAGTCTACAGTACTACCTCTGTGTTATAGTTATAGTCTACAGTACTACCTCTGTGTTATAGTCTACAGTATTACCTCTGTGTTATAGTATACAGTACTACCTCTGTGTTATAGTTATAGTCTACAGTACTACCTCTGTGTTATAGTCTACAGTATTACCTCTGTGTTATAGTTATAGTCTACAGTATTACCTCTGTGTTATAGTCTACAGTACTACCTCTGTGTTATAGTTATAGTCTACAGTACTACCTCTGTGTTATAGTCTACAGTACTACCTCTGTGTTATAGTCTACAGTACTACCTCTGTGTTATAGTCTACAGTATTACCTCTGTGTTATAGTTATAGTCTACAGTATTACCTCTGTGTTATAGTCTACAGTATTACCTCTGTGTTATAGTCTACAGTATTACCTCTGTGTTATAGTCTACAGTACTACCTCTGTGTTATAGTCTACAGTATTACCTCTGTGTTATAGTCTACAGTATTACCTCTGTGTTATAGTTATAGTCTACAGTACTACCTCTGTGTTATAGTCTACAGTACTACCTCTGTGTTATAGTGTACAGTATTACCTCTGTGTTATAGTCTACAGTACTACCTCTGTGTTATAGTTATAGTCTACAGTACTACCTCTGTGTTATAGTCTACAGTATTACCTCTGTGTTATAGTCTACAGTATTACCTCTGTGTTATAGTCTACAGTATTACCTCTGTGTTATAGTCTACAGTACTACCTCTGTGTCATAGTTATAGTCTACAGTACTACCTCTGTGTTATAGTCTACAGTATTACCTCTGTGTTATAGTCTACAGTATTACCTCTGTGTTATAGTTGTAGTCTACAGTACTACCTCTGTGTTATAGTCTACAGTATTACCTCTGTGTTATAGTATACAGTACTACCTCTGTGTTATAGTCTACAGTATTACCTCTGTGTTATAGTCTACAGTACTACCTCTGTGTTATAGTTATAGTCTACAGTACTACCTCTGTGTTATAGTCTATAGTATTACCTCTGTGTTATAGTATACAGTACTACCTCTGTGTTATAGTCTACAGTACTACCTCTGTGTTATAGTCTACAGTATTACCTCTGTGTTATAGTTATAGTCTACAGTACTACCTCTGTGTTATAGTCTACAGTACTACCTCTGTGTTATAGTCTACAGTACTACCTCTGTGTTATAGTCTACAGTATTACCTCTGTGTTATAGTTATAGTCTACAGTATTACCTCTGTGTTATAGTTATAGTCTACAGTACTACCTCTGTGTTATAGTCTACAGTATTACCTCTGTGTTATAGTTATAGTCTACAGTACTACCTCTGTGTTATAGTCTACAGTACTACCTCTGTGTTATAGTCTACAGTACTACCTCTGTGTTATAGTCTACAGTACTACCTCTGTGTTATAGTCTACAGTATTACCTCTGTGTTATAGTCTACAGTATTACCTCTGTGTTATAGTCTACAGTACTACATCTGTGTTATAGTTATAGTCTACAGTATTACCTCTGTGTTATAGTCTACAGTACTACCTCTGTGTTATAGTTATAGTCTACAGTACTACCTCTGTGTTATAGTCTACAGTACTACCTCTGTGTTATAGTCTACAGTATTACCTCTGTGTTATAGTTGTAGTCTACAGTACTACCTCTGTGTTATAGTTATAGTCTACAGTACTACCTCTGTGTTATAGTTATAGTCTACAGTATTACCTCTGTGTTATAGTTATAGTCTACAGTATTACCTCTGTGTTATAGTCTACAGTATTACCTCTGTGTTATAGTCTACAGTATTACCTCTGTGTTATAGTTATAGTCTACAGTACTACCTCTGTGTTATAGTTATAGTCTACAGTATTACCTCTGTGTTATAGTCTACAGTATTACCTCTGTGTTATAGTTATAGTCTACAGTATTACCTCTGTGTTATAGTTATAGTCTACAGTATTACCTCTGTGTTATAGTTATAGTCTACAGTATTACCTCTGTGTTATAGTCTACAGTATTACCTCTGTGTTATAGTTATAGTCTACAGTACTACCTCTGTGTTATAGTCTACAGTATTACCTCTGTGTTATAGTCTACAGTACTACCTCTGTGTTATAGTCTACAGTACTACCTCTGTGTTATAGTCTACAGTATTACCTCTGTGTTATAGTCTACAGTATTACCTCTGTGTTATAGTCTACAGTACTACCTCTGTGTTATAGTTATAGTCTACAGTACTACCTCTGTGTTATAGTCTACAGTACTACCTCTGTGTTATAGTCTACAGTACTACTTCTGTGTTATAGTCTACAGTATTACCTCTGTGTTATAGTCTACAGTATTACCTCTGTGTTATAGTTATAGTCTACAGTATTACCTCTGTGTTATAGTCTACAGTATTACCTCTGTGTTATAGTATACAGTATTACCTCTGTGTTATAGTCTACAGTATTACCTCTGTGTTATAGTTATAGTCTACAGTACTACCTCTGTGTTATAGTTATAGTCTACAGTATTACCTCTGTGTTATAGTCTACAGTATTACCTCTGTGTTATAGTCTACAGTATTACCTCTGTGTTATAGTTATAGTCTACAGTACTACCTCTGTGTTATAGTTATAGTCTACAGTACTACCTCTGTGTTATAGTCTACAGTATTACCTCTGTGTTATAGTCTACAGTACTACCTCTGTGTTATAGTCTACAGTACTACCTCTGTGTTATAGTTATAGTCTACAGTACTACCTCTGTGTTATAGTCTACAGTACTACCTCTGTGTTATAGTTATAGTCTACAGTACTACCTCTGTGTTATAGTCTACAGTACTACCTCTGTGTTATAGTTATAGTCTACAGTATTACCTCTGTGTTATAGTCTACAGTACTACCTCTGTGTTATAGTCTACAGTATTACCTCTGTGTTATAGTCTACAGTATTACCTCTGTGTTATAGTCTACAGTACTACCTCTGTGTTATAGTCTACAGTATTACCTCTGTGTTATAGTTATAGTCTACAGTATTACCTCTGTGTTATAGTCTACAGTACTACCTCTGTGTTAAAGTCTACAGTACTACCTCTGTGTTATAGTCTACAGTATTACCTCTGTGTTATAGATGTAGTCTACAGTATTACCTCTGTGTTATAGTCTACAATACTACCTCTGTGTTATAGTCTACAGTATTACCTCTGTGTTATAGTCTACAGTATTACCTCTGTGTTATAGTTATAGTCTACAGTATTACCTCTGTGTTATAGTTATAGTCTACAGTACTACCTCTGTGTTATAGTCTACAGTACTACCTCTGTGTTATAGTTATAGTCTACAGTATTACCTCTGTGTTATAGTCTACAGTACTACCTCTGTGTTATAGTCTACAGTACTACCTCTGTGTTATAGTCTACAGTATTACCTCTGTGTTATAGTCTACAGTACTACCTCTGTGTTATAGTTATAGTCTACAGTATTACCTCTGTGTTATAGTCTACAGTACTACCTCTGTGTTATAGTTATAGTCTACAGTATTACCTCTGTGTTATAGTTATAGTCTACAGTACTACCTCTGTGTTATAGTCTACAGTATTACCTCTGTGTTATAGTCTACAGTATTACCTCTGTGTTATAGTCTACAGTATTACCTCTGTGTTATAGTTATAGTCTACAGTATTACCTCTGTGTTATAGTCTACAGTACTACCTCTGTGTTATAGTCTATAGTATTACCTCTGTGTTATAGTCTACAGTATTACCTCTGTGTTATAGTCTACAGTACTACCTCTGTGTTATAGTTATAGTCTACAGTACTACCTCTGTGTTATAGTCTACAGTATTACCTCTGTGTTATAGTTATAGTCTACAGTACTACCTCTGTGTTATAGTCTACAGTATTACCTCTGTGTTATAGTCTACAGTACTACCTCTGTGTTATAGTCTACAGTATTACCTCTGTGTTATAGTCTACAGTACTACCTCTGTGTTATAGTCTACAGTATTACCTCTGTGTTATAGTTATAGTCTACAGTATTACCTCTGTGTTATAGTTATAGTCTACAGTATTACCTCTGTGTTATAGTCTACAGTATTACCTCTGTGTTATAGTTATAGTCTACAGTATTACCTCTGTGTTATAGTCTACAGTATTACCTCTGTGTTATAGTCTACAGTATTACCTCTGTGTTATAGTTATAGTCTACAATACTACCTCTGTGTTATAGTATACAGTACTACCTCTGTGTTATAGTCTACAGTACTACCTCTGTGTTATAGTCTACAGTACTACCTCTGTGTTATAGTCTACAGTACTACCTCTGTGTTATAGTTATAGTCTACAGTATTACCTCTGTGTTATAGTTATAGTCTACAGTATTACCTCTGTGTTATAGTCTACAGTACTACCTCTGTGTTATAGTCTACAGTACTACCTCTGTGTTATAGTTATAGTCTACAGTATTACCTCTGTGTTATAGTTATAGTCTACAGTATTACCTCTGTGTTATAGTCTACAGTACTACCTCTGTGTTATAGTTATAGTCTACAGTATTACCTCTGTGTTATAGTCTACAGTACTACCTCTGTGTTATAGTCTACAGTACTACCTCTGTGTTATAGTTATAGTCTACAGTATTACCTCTGTGTTATAGTCTACAGTACTACCTCTGTGTTATAGTCTACAGTATTACCTCTGTGTTATAGTTATAGTCTACAGTACTACCTCTGTGTTATAGTCTACAGTACTACCTCTGTGTTATAGTTATAGTCTACAGTATTACCTCTGTGTTATAGTCTACAGTATTACCTCTGTGTTATAGTTATAGTCTACAGTATTACCTCTGTGTTATAGTCTACAGTACTACCTCTGTGTTATAGTTATAGTCTACAGTATTACCTCTGTGTTATAGTTATAGTCTACAGTATTACCTCTGTGTTATAGTCTACAGTATTACCTCTGTGTTATAGTCTACAGTATTACCTCTGTGTTATAGTCTACAGTACTACCTCTGTGTTATAGTTATAGTCTACAGTATTACCTCTGTGTTATAGTTATAGTCTACAGTATTACCTCTGTGTTATTGTCTACAGTATTACCTCTGTGTTATAGTTATAGTCTACAGTACTACCTCTGTGTTATAGTCTACAGTATTACCTCTGTGTTATAGTCTACAGTATTAACTCTGTGTTATAGTTATAGTCTACAGTATTACCTCTGTGTTATAGTCTACAGTACTACCTCTGTGTTATAGTCTACAGTACTACCTCTGTGTTATAGTCTACAGTACTACCTCTGTGTTATAGTCTACAGTATTACCTCTGTGTTATAGTCTACAGTATTACCTCTGTGTTATAGTTATAGTCTACAGTATTACCTCTGTGTTATAGTCTACAGTACTACCTCTGTGTTATAGTCTACAGTACTACCTCTGTGTTATAGTCTACAGTATTACCTCTGTGTTATAGTCTACAGTATTACCTCTGTGTTATAGTCTACAGTACTACCTCTGTGTTATAGTCTACAGTATTACCTCTGTGTTATAGTCTACAGTACTACCTCTGTGTTATAGTCTACAGTATTACCTCTGTGTTATAGTCTACAGTATTACCTCTGTGTTATAGTCTACAGTATTACCTCTGTGTTATAGTCTACAGTATTACCTCTGTGTTATAGTCTACAGTACTACCTCTGTGTTATAGTCTACAGTATTACCTCTGTGTTATAGTCTACAGTATTACCTCTGTGTTATAGTTATAGTCTACAGTATTACCTCTGTGTTATAGTTATAGTCTACAGTATTACCTCTGTGTTATAGTCTACAGTATTACCTCTGTGTTATAGTCTATAGTACTACCTCTGTGTTATAGTCTACAGTATTACCTCTGTGTTATAGTCTACAGTATTACCTCTGTGTTATAGTTATAGTCTACAGTATTACCTCTGTGTTATAGTCTACAGTACTACCTCTGTGTTATAGTTATAGTCTACAGTACTACCTCTGTGTTATAGTTATAGTCTACAGTACTACCTCTGTGTTATAGTCTACAGTATTACCTAAGGCTCTTTCTTAATCTTTCCTTGATTCCTCACATCCTCTCTCCTCGCCTCCTTCCTCAGTCCATTGTAAATAACCCTGCTGTTTTCTATCGCTCCAGGTGGGTCTGATGAGAAATGGCCAACTGTTGGCAGAGGGACATCCAGAAACCATGATGAAACAGCACAATGCACCGGTGAGTACCCTATAACAGAGTGGACTGCTGACAGAATGGACTGCTGACTGAGTGGACTGCTAATAGAATTTACATTTATCAGTGTTGAGGTCTAGCATTTTTGTTGGCTAATACTGTTGTTAGCTTTGTGAAATGTTAACGATGGTGACGACTAACAGTGTTGACCCCTAACGGTGTTGATGACTTACCATTTTAACCCTTGACTTCTGTCTTTGTGTCCAGTTTATTTTTTCTGTCTGCTAACAGTAACCCTTTATCACCACTAGACAACAGTCCTGCTAACAGTCCTGCTAACAGTAACCCTTTATCACCACTAGACAACAGTCCTGCTAACAGTCCTGCTAACAGTAACCCTTTATCACCACTAGACAACAGTCCTACTAACAGTAACCCTTTATCACCACTAGACAACAGTCCTGCTAACAGTAACTCTTTATCACCACTAGACAACAGTCCTGCTAACAGTAACCCTTTATCACCACTAGACAACAGTCCTGCTAACAGTCCTGCTAACAGTAACCCTTTATCACCACTAGACAACAGTCCTGCTAACAGTCCTGCTAACAGTAACCCTTTATCACCGCTATACAACAGTCCTGCTAACAGTAACACTTTATCACCACTAAACAACAGTCCTGCTAACAGTAACTCTTTATCACCACTAGACAACAGTCCTGCTAACAGTAACTCTTTATCACCACTAGACAACAGTCCTGCTAACAGTAACCCTTTATCACCACTAGACAACAGTCCTGCTATCAGTAACCCTTTATCACCACTAGACAACAGTCCTGCTATCAGTAACCCTTTATCACCACTAGACAACAGTCCTGCTAACAGTAACCCTTTATCACCACTAGACAACAGTCCTACTAACAGTAACCCTTTATCACCACTAGACAACAGTCCTGCTAACAGTAACCCTTTATCACCACTAGACAACAGTCCTGCTAACAGTAACACTTTATCACCACTAGACAACAGTCCTGCTAACAGTCCTGCTAACAGTAACCCTTTGTCACCACTAGACAACAGTCCTGCTAACAGTCCTGCTAACAGTAACCCTTTATCACCACTAGACAACAGTCCTGCTAACAGTAACCCTTTATCACCACTAGACAACAGTCCTGCTAACAGTAACCCTTTATCACCACTAGACAACAGTCCTACTAACAGTAACACTTTATCACCACTAGACAACAGTCCTGCTAACAGTAACCCTTTGTCACCACTAGACAACAGTCCTGCTAACAGTCCTGCTAACAGTAACCCTTTATCACCACTAGACAACAGTCCTGCTAACAGTAACTCTTTATCACCACTAGACAACAGTCCTGCTAACAGTAACCCTTTATCACCACTAGACAACAGTCCTGCTAACAGTCCTGCTAACAGTAACCCTTTATCACCACTAGACAACAGTCCTGCTAACAGTCCTGCTAACAGTAACCCTTTATCACTACTAGACAACAGTCCTGCTAACAGTAACACTTTATCACCACTAGACAACAGTCCTACTAACAGTAACACTTTATCACCACTAGACAACAGTCCTGCTAACAGTAACACTTTATCACCACTAGACAACAGTCCTGCTAACAGTAACTCTTTATCACCACTAGACAACAGTCCTGTTAACAGTAACCCTTTATCACCACTAGACAACAGTCCTACTAACAGTAACCCTTTATCACCACTAGACAACAGTCCTGCTAACAGTAACACTTTATCACCACTAGACAACAGTCCTACTAACAGTAACCCTTTATCACCACTAGACAACAGTCCTGCTAACAGTCCTGCTAACAGTAACCCTTTATCACCACTAGACAACAGTCCTGCTAACAGTCCTGCTAACAGTAACACTTTATCACCACTAGACAACAGTCCTGCTAACAGTAACACTTTATCACCACTAGACAACAGTCCTACTAACAGTAACCCTTTATCACCACTAGACAACAGTCCTGCTAACAGTAACCCTTTATCACCACTAGACAACAGTCCTGCTAACAGTAACCCTTTATCACCACTAGACAACAGTCCTGCTAACAGTAACACTTTATCACCACTAGACAACAGTCCTGCTAACAGTAACACTTTATCACCACTAGACAACAGTCCTGCTAACAGTAACCCTTTATCACCACTAGACAACAGTCCTACTAACAGTAACTTGCTAACAGTAACCCTTTATCACCACTAGACAACAGTCCTACTAACAGTAACACTTTATCACCACTAGACAACAGACCTGCTAACAGTAACACTTTATCACCACTAGACAACAGTCCTGCTAACAGTAACCCTTTATCACCACTAGACAACAGTCCTGCTAACAGTAACCCTTTATCACCACTAGACAACAGTCCTACTAACAGTAACACTTTATCACCACTAGACAACAGTCCTGCTAACAGTAACCCTTTATCACCACTAGACAACAGTCCTGCTAACAGTAACACTTTATCACCACTAGACAACAGTCCTGCTAACAGTAACACTTTATCACCACTAGACAACAGTCCTGCTAACAGTAACCCTTTATCACCACTAGACAACAGTCCTACTAACAGTAACCCTTTATCACCACTAGACAACAGTCCTGCTAACAGTAACCCTTTATCACCACTAGACAACAGTCCTGCTATCAGTAACCCTTTATCACCACTAGACAACAGTCCTGCTATCAGTAACCCTTTATCACCGCTAGACAACAGTCCTGTAGGCAGTAGCCCTTATTGCCTCCTACCACCCAATCACTGCAGACTTTGGAGACAGCTTTCCTACAGCTATGTGAGACGTCTGACTATGTTGACTGCTTTCTGTGTTGATCATATAAACCCTTGACTGTGTTATCTGTGTGTTCAATTGACTGTTGTCTATCTCCTCTACTGCCCAATCCACCCACTGCAGACCCTGGAGAAAGCCTTCCTGCAGCTGTGTGAGACCTCAGACCAGGTGGGCTCCAAAGACAGCACCTCCCCTCTGGGCGGGGTACTAGAGAGCAGACAATCATTCGAGAGTGGCCGGGAAGAGAGTCAACCAATCCTGGGAGCCGGACCGGGACCAGTAGAAGAGCTGCCCAAATACTCAGGTAAATGTAGGGTTGTATGGGCACTATACTGTATATACTCAGGTAAATGTAGGGTTGTATGGACACTACACTGTATATACTCAGGTAAATGTAGGGTTGTATGGGCACTACACTGTATATACTCAGGTAAATGTAGGGTTGTATGGACACTATACTGTATATACTTAGGTAAATGTAGGGTTGTATGGGCACTACACTGTATATACTCAGGTAAATGTAGGGTTGTATAGACACTATACTGTATATACTCAGGTAAATGTAGGGTTGTATGGGCACTACACTGTATATACTCAGGTAAATGTAGGGTTGTATAGACACTACACTGTATATACTCAGGTAAATGTAGGGTTGTATGGGCACTACACTGTATATACTCAGGTAAATGTAGGGTTGTATGGACACTATACTGTATATACTTAGGTAAATGTAGGGTTGTATGGGCACTACACTGTATATACTCAGGTAAATGTAGGGTTGTATAGACACTATACTGTATATACTCAGGTAAATGTAGGGTTGTATGGGCACTACACTGTATATACTCAGGTAAATGTAGGGTTGTATGGGCACTACACTGTATATACTCAGGTAAATGTAGGGTTGTATGGACACTATACTTTATATTGTGGCAGACCAGGGGGTTTGGTCAAGATGTTTACCCAGATCAGACACGGACAGAGAAGGATTAGCTCAGTTTCAAGGGTGTTTATTTAAATAATAGTTAAAAAAAGAAAAGGATAGGTCTCCCCCCTGAAACCCTCTCCGGGATACCATCTTTTGGGCTCCGGGTCTTGCTGTATCTTGTTTGGAACCCAAACTCAAATTCCCTCGTTTCCGCTCGGGCACTGTCTCCAACTACATGGAAGTCACCTTACTTCCTCCAGTCCCCCTTGTGTGCTGCCCTTCTGGCAGCTTTATGGGCCTTGCACAGCTGGTGAGCAATCCGCCCTTGATTACTCACCAGCTCCCAATCAGTCATGGCTGGGGAGCCCGTCGAGACCTGGCACGTCCAGCAGATGGAGCCATCGCCTCATGATTTACACTCCATCTGCTACCAGGCCTTGACGAGTCTCCCCCTGGTGGCTGACCTGCTGTACACCACCCCCACCCCCCCTTAGCTCTGTTGGCGAGGGGACTGTCATCAGTGCAACGTAGGTCTCCCTTCTCGATAGGGCATCCGCGTTTCCATGCTTCGCCCCTGACCTGTGCACGAAAGAGAAGTGTTGAAGGGACAAGAACCACCTGGTGACCTGATCGTTGGTGTCCTTTCCCCTGACCATCCAGACCAGGGGAGCATGGTCCGTGACCAGGGTGAAGTGGGTACCTAGCAGGTAATACTTGAGAGTGTCTAGCGCCCACTTCACCGCTAGACACTCTTTCTCAACGATAGAGTATTTATTTTCCCTCTGCATCAGCTTTCGGCTGATGTACATGATGGGGTGCTCCTCCTCCTCGTGTACCTGGGACAGAACGGCCCCTAGTCCCGTATCACATGCGTCCGTCTGGACCACCATCGGCACCTGGAAATCGGGCGTTACAAGAATCGGATGGGAGCACAGCGCTTCCTTCAGACGGCTGAACGCCGCTTCTGTCTCGTCAGTCCATTTCACTGTGTTCTGGAGGCGGGCCCTTGTTATATCGGTGAGGGGGGAAGCTATAGCCGCAAAGTTGGGGATAAACCGGCTATAGTATCCTTCCAGTCCCAGGAAGGACTTGACCTGTGTCTTGGTGCGTGGAACGGGCCAGTCACGCACCGCGTGAACCTTCCTCTCCTGGGGCTTGACGTTCCCCCGGCCGATCAAATACCCCAGGTACTCCACCTCCTCGAACCCTAGCTTGCATTTCCTGGGGTTTGCAGTCAATCCGGCTTGTCTGAGCGCGTCCAGCACCGCCTGGAGGCACGTCAGGTGCTCTTCCCAACCTTGGCTGTGGATGATGATATCATCCAGATATGCCACTGCGTACTGCTGGTGGGGTCAAAGCACTCTGTTCATCAGCCATTGGAATATGGGCGGGGCTTCGTGTAGACCGAACGGGAGCACCCGGTACTGATGCAACCCCTCTGGTGTCAAAAACGCCGTCTTCTCCCGGGAGGAGGCTGGCAAAGGTACCTGCCAATAACCTCTCAGGTCAAGGGTGCTGATGTACCGGGCCTTTCCCAATCGGTCGATGAGCTCGTCCACCCTCGGCATGGGAAATGCATCGAACAAGCTGATGTCGTTCACCCCCCGGAAATCGTTACAGAAGTGGAGGCTACCGTCCGGTTTGGGCACCAACACGATGGGGCTGCACCATACACTGTGGGACTCTTCCACGACCCCGATCCTCAGCATAGCCTCCACTTCCTGTTTCACGGCCTCCGTTCGGGCCTCCAGAATCCGATATGGCCTCTTTCGTACCGTTTCCCCGGGCCGGGTACGGATGTGGTGTTCAATGAGGGTTGTGCGGCCTGGCTTCTCGGAGAAGTCCGCTGCGTTCCGATCGACGAGCTCCCTGAGCTCTTGCTTCTGGGCCGGGTCGAGGTCCTCATTGCTCAGGACCTCTGCTGGTACCGATGGCGTCCTGGGTCCCGCCCATAACACGGCAAGGCTGTCCTCTCGTGTCACTTCTTCAACAGGTTCACATGGTAAATCTGTTGGGGTTTCCGTCTCCCCGGTTGCCGTACGCGGTAATTGACAGGTCCCAGCTTCTCGACCACCTCGTATGGTCCGTGCCATGTTGTCAGGAACTTACTTTCGGCCGTGGGGATCAAGACCAAAA
Source organism: Salmo trutta (assembly GCF_901001165.1). Taxonomy (NCBI): domain Eukaryota; kingdom Metazoa; phylum Chordata; class Actinopteri; order Salmoniformes; family Salmonidae; genus Salmo; species Salmo trutta. Next base: position 2,332,130 of record NC_042961.1, on the reverse strand, counting down.
CCCTGTCTCCCACCTGGAATTCTCGGGGCTGGGCTCCCCGATTGTAGACCTGGGCTTGGGCGCGTTGGGCCTTCTCCATATGTTTCCTCACGACTGGCCATATGGCTGTCATCCGCTCCCGCATCGTCTCCACGTGCTCTACCACGCTGCGTAAGGGGGTTGGTTGGGCTTCCCACACCTCCTTGGCGAGGTCCAGTAGGCCGCGTGGCCTCCTCCCATAGAGGAGTTCAAACGGGGAAAACCCAGTGGAGGATTGGGGTACTTCTCGGATTGAGAACATTAGGTGGGGTAGTAGCTGGTCCCAGTTCTTCCCATCCTGCTCGATGACCTTCCGCAGCATCTGTTTGAGCAGTCTTTACCAGGGGTCCCACTATGTCCATGGCGATGCGTTTAAAGGGCACCCCGATTATTGGCAGGGGACCAGAGGGTTTCGGAAGGGTGCTTTCGGGGCAGTGAGTAGACACTCTGGGCAGCTGCGACAATAGTCTTCCACGGCCCTCCTCATCCCAGGCCAGTGGAACCGGGCGGCAATCCGTTCCCGGGTCTTCTCCATTCCCAGGTGCGCCCCCAACAGGTGGGTGTGGGCCAGCTGCAGAACGGTTCCTACGTACCGTCGGGGCAGCAACAATACCTCTCGACGTTCCCCCTGTTTGTGCGACACTTGATACAAAAAGTTATTCTTAATTTGGAAATAGGGGTATCGCCAGTCACTCACCCCCGGAAGTAGCTGTCCATCCACCGCTATCACTTGGGCGGCGGCAGCTTTCAAGTTCGGATCCTCCCACTGGGCCGTCCCGAATTGTCCACTCAGTTGGCCCCCAGCGGGGGTCTCTACTGGCCCCTCGAAACCGATGAGGGGGAGGATGAGCTCCTCCTCCAGGGGTTCCCTAGGGGGATCGGGTTCCAGCGCCCCCTCCGACTCCCAATTAGTCATGGCTGGGGAGCCCGTCGAGACCTGGCACGTCCAGCAGATGGAGCCATCGCCTCGTGATTTACACTCCATCTGTTACCAGGCCTCGACGAGTCTCCCCCTGGTGGCTGACCTGCTGTACGCCACAATATACTTAGGTAAATGTAGGGTTGTATGGACACTACACTGTATATACTCAGGTAAATGTAGGGTTGTATGGACACTATACTGTATATACTCAGGTAAATGTAGGGTTGTATGGACACTATACTGTATATACTCAGGTAAATGTAGGGTTGTATGGACACTACACTGTATATACTCAGGTAAATGTAGGGTTGTATGGACACTATACTGCAGACGAACATTGCTGAACATTGCAGCTAAAACTGTGTGTGTGTGTGTGTGTGTGTGTGTGTGTGTGTGTGTGTGTGTGTGTGTGTGTGTGTGTGTGTGTGTGTGTGTGTGTGTGTGTAGCGGACTGGAAGGTACGAGTCAAGCATGTGATGCCAAAGTGGAGGAACATCGCAGCTCTGATGATCAAGACCATGGTGCGGATGAAGAGAATGCCCGGGTGAGGATGATGATGGTGGTGGTAATAGTAGTGATTTTGGTAGTGGTGGTGATGATGAAGGGTGGTGATGGTGGTGGTGGTGGGGTGATGAAGGGTGATGGTGTTTATGAGGATGATAACGATTATAATGATCGTGGTGGTGAGGATGATAATGAGGATGATGATGAAGAGGAGGAGGCAGAGGATGATGACGAAGAGTAGTAGTAGAATGAGCATGAAAGATTTCCAATAGTATTTGACCCAGTGTCTGGTATCTGTCCAGGTCCATGTGTTTCCAGTTCCTGCTGCCAGTCATCCAGATCTCTCTGATGTGTCTGTGTATCGGAGGAGACCCCAAAGGAATACAGGTGGCTGTGGTCAACAATGAGACCTCCTCCAGCTCCTTCAGCCAATCCCTGCTCTCCTTCCTGGACAACTCCAGCGTGCAACAGGTACTGGACCAATCAACTGGGTGGCATTCATTAGTGCATACCGTAGCAAAGCGTTTTGCCACGGAAAAGGAAAAACAAGCGTTTCTTATTGGACAAGTTCAGGTTGTCCCTCCCTGTTTCAGTCTGGAGGCAAACTAAATGTCTGTTTGTTCGGTATTATGGGGTGAGACAGAGTTTGTTGTGGAGGAGGGGCATGACCTAAAAGAGGAAGTAACAAGAGTTACACTCTACACTCACTACCTGTTTACCTCTAGGTAGCTGGTTTCACTTCTGCACTGCTCTTTATTAATCTAAAAATACGTTCATGTGCTGTGTGTCTACAGAAATAAGCCAAGCAGAAGCACTTTCAGAGCTAACTCCATAATTCACCTTTAAAAGGAATTGTGTGTTTTGTTATTACAGTACGGCGAAACAGTTTGAGTATCTACCACACTGTCCTCCTGGTCAAAATCCAGTGAGCATAATTATGTCTAAAAGACATATAGAGTACCACATTATGAGTCATAATACCCATAAAACCTAGCTGTCAAACAGGGAATTGGTTCCAATCATTTTTTCACCATTCATTTATTACCATAGTGGATTTTAGAAACACTTAAAATAGGGGCTGTGTTTCGTGTAGGCTTACCCTGGCGTGACGTTTTGATAACCGTGTAAATCTCTTTAGGACTTTAAAAAAAATAAAAACTTTGTTTATAACAAGGTGCATTTTATGAATACATTCGTCTTGATTTTTTCTTTTTTTTTCTTGCTTTGACTGTGATATGTGATTGTTCATCTACCTTAGTTGAATGCTCTGACTGAAAGTCTCTCTGGATAAGAGCGTCTGCTAAATTAACAAAATGTAAATCTGAAAATGAATATTATTCTAATGAGCTCCGCCCCCAAATAAAGACCACATTAGGTTGGTCTGAACCGGAACCAAATCTTAACCAATCATAATGTCTGTTTCACAAGTTTGGACAGTACAGTAGAGTACAGTGCAGTGCTGTACAGTACACATTTTTGGGACCAAATTGAGGCTGGACCGGATGTCTTTGGATGTTGAAATGAAGGCCGGTACAGAGGTGACCAGAAAACGTTGTCTGTGGTCGTTGAAATCAAAGCCAGGGCGGACGGACCAAATTTCAACGTCTTTTCAACATCAATGGACAAAGGCATTGGACTGTGCTCACTGGGAAGTAGTCCACTAGATGGAGGAATAGGGTGTAATTTAAGACCTAGCTATAGTCACTCAGGGTGTCCCCTGTCCCTCCCTGCCCTAGGTGAACCTGTCCCATGCTGAGGCTTTTGCAGGGGCTTATAACGGAGAGTACTGGGCCGTCATCGGGTTTGGAAAGAATTTTACCAGCTACCTGACCAAGAGGTGAGTCCTACCTCTGGACCTGTCTCTTGTCTAGTCTCATCTTCTCTCTTCTCTTCTGTTCTCCTCTCTTCTCTTCTGTTCTGTTATGTTCTCCTCTCTTCTCTGCTCTTCTGTTCTCCTCTCTTCTCTTCTGTTCTCCTCTCTTCTGTTCTCTTCTGTTCTCCTCTCTTCTCTTCTGTTCTCCTCTTCTGTTCTCTTCTCTTCTGTTCTGTTCTCTTCTCCCCTTCACTCTAAAACTCTGTCAATAACCAGGTTTCTATCCACAGGTCATACCGTTTCCATACCGTTTCCATCCACAGGTCATACCGTTTACATACCGTTTACATCCACAGGTCATACCGTTTACATACCGTTTCCATCCACAGGTCATACCGTTTACATACCGTTTCCATCCACAGGTCATACCGTTTACATACCTTTTCCATCCACAGGTCATACCGTTTACATACCGTTTCCATCCACAGGTCATACCGTTTACATACCGTTTCCATCCACAGGTCATACCGTTTACATACCGTTTCCATCCACAGGTCATACCGTTTACATACCGTTTCCATCCACAGGTCATACCGTATATATATACATATATATATTTTTAATCATGACAGTTGTGATGGAAACAGTTAGCAGACAGATCATTTGTTCATTCGACATGGTGGGATCTTTTTGTGTCTGTAAAATGCATAAATATTGATATAATAACCATCATGTCGAAGTCAACTTGAAGTCACGCGATGACATGACTCAGGAAAGCATGCAGTTTATTAGACTACAGATGAAACATGTTGTGTGGTCCTCCCACTACGACTCAGGAAACCATGCAGTTTATTAGACTACAGATGAAACATGTTGTGTGGTCCTCCCACTACGACTCAGGAAACCGTGCAGTTTATTAGACTACAGATGAATCATGTTGTGTGGTCCTCCCACTACGACTCAGGAAACCATGCAGTTTATTAGACTACAGATGAAACATGTTGTGATGAACTTCACAGGATGGTGAAAGAGCACGGTGATGAGCTTGATGCTCCTTTACAATACATATTGAGGGTTTTATTCTGGTAACATGATGCTTAATTGCCGTTTGACAAATAAAAATATTCTTGCTTCTATCCATAATAATCTCATCCTGTAGACGAGCCTACCCACACAGCCTACCCACACAGCCTACCCGCACAGCCTACCCACCCAGCCTACCCGCACAGCCTACCCGCACAGCCTACCTGCATTGCCTACCCGCACATTCTTCCCACACAGCCTACCCGCACAGCTTACCCGCACAGCCTACCCGCACAGCCTACCCGCACAGCCTACATGCACATACTACCCGCACAGCCTACATGCACAGCCTACCCGCACGGCCTACCCACACAGCCTACCCGCACAGCCTACCCACACAGCCTACCCGCACAGCCTACATGCACAGCCTACCCACACAGCCTACCTGCATAGCCTACCCACACAGCCTACCCGCACAGCCTCCCAGCACAGACTACCCACACAGCCTACCCGCACTGTATCTGTGAGCTGTTGGCTAGAGCACACCTGCCATGACCAGAGTAGACACACCTGCCATGACCAGAGTAGACACACCTGCCATGACCAGAGTAGACACACCTGCCATGACCAGAGTAGACACACCTGCCATGACCAGAGTAGACACACCTGGCATGACCAGAGTAGACACACCTGCCATGACCAGAGTAGACACACCTGCCATGACCAGAGTAGACACACCTGCCATGACCAGAGTAGACACACCTGCCATGACCAGAGTAGACACACCTGCCATGACCAGAGTAGACACACCTGCCATGACCAGAGTAGACACACCTGCCATGACCAGTGTAGACACACCTGCCATGACCAGAGTAGACACACCTGCCATGACCAGAGTAGACACACCTGGCATGACCAGAGTAGACACACCTGGCATGACCAGATTAGACACACCTGCCATGACCAGAGTAGACACACCTGCCATGACCAGAGTAGACACACCTGCCATGACCAGAGTAGACACACCTGCCATGACCAGAGTAGACACACCTGCCATGACCAGAGTAGACACACCTGCCATGACCAGAGTAGACACACCTGCCATGACCAGAGTAGACACACCTGCCATGACCAGAGTAGACACACCTGCCATGACCAGAGTAGACACACCTGCCATGACCAGAGTAGACACACCTGCCATGACCAGAGTAGACACACCTGCCATGACCAGAGTAGACACACCTGCCATGACCAGAGTAGACACACCTGCCATGACCAGAGTAGACACATTTGCCGTTTAACTGAACCGTTACTGTGACAAAACTATCTGTAGAGGTGAAAACGCGATGGAAACACATTGAACCTTTGATTTTATTTCTATACATGACAACTATGTCATCATGGACTGACTTTCATCCACAACAAGTCCGTTTGGTGGAATCACACCACTTGTGGGAAATATTAATGTAATGCGTATTTTATTATTATTCACATGAAGATCTGTCGCCAATTGGATGTAAACCGAGCTATTGACTTGTAATGTTGGCAACAATGTTTGTTTTTGCTTTGTCATTATGGGGTATTGTGAGTAGATTGATAAGTGGGGGAAAAAATATTGAATCCATTTTACAATAAGGCTGTAACGTAACAAAATGTGGAAAAAGAGAAGGGGTCTGAATACATTCCCAATGCTCTGTATTCCAGGAAGGCATGTAATGTTGCCAAGCAATAAAGTACTCATGTGTGTGTTGTATTATACAGGATCCTTACTGTATCATGTCTCTGTTCTGTGGTGTGTGTTGTATTATACAGGATCCTTACTGTATCATGTCTGTTCTGTGGTGTGTGTTGTATTATACAGGATCCTTACTGTATCATGTCTGTTCTGTGGTGTGTGTTGTATTATACAGGATCCTTACTGTATCATGTCTGTTCTGTGGTGTGTGTTGTATTATACAGGATCCTTACTGTATCATGTCTGTTCTGTGGTGTGTGTTGTATTATACAGGATCCTTACTGTATCATGTCTGTTCTGTGGTGTGTGTTGTATTATACAGGATCCTTACTGTATCATGTCTGTTCTGTGGTGTGTGTTGTATTATACAGGATCCTTACTGTATCATGTCTGTTCTGTGGTGTGTGTTGTATTATACAGGATCCTTACTGTATCATGTCTGTTCTGTGGTGTGTGTTGTATTATACAGGATCCTTACTGTATCATGTCTCTGTTCTGTGGTGTGTGTTGTATTATACAGGATCCTTACTGTATCATGTCTCTGTTCTGTGGTGTGTGTTGTATTATACAGGATCCTTACTGTATCATGTCTGTTCTGTGGTGTGTGTTGTATTATACAGGATCCTTACTGTATCATGTCTGTTCTGTGGTGTGTGTTGTATTATACAGGATCCTTACTGTATCATGTCTCTGTTCTGTGGTGTGTGTTGTATTATACAGGATCCTTACTGTATCATGTCTGTTCTGTGGTGTGTGTTGTATTATACAGGATCCTTACTGTATCATGTCTGTTCTGTGGTGTGTGTTGTATTATACAGGATCTTTACTGTATCATGTCTGTTCTGTGGTGTGTGTTGTATTATACAGGATCCTTACTGTATCATGTCTCTGTTCTGTGGTGTGTGTTGTATTATACAGGATCCTTACTGTATCATGTCTGTTCTGTGGTGTGTGTTGTATTATACAGGATCCTTACTGTATCATGTCTGTTCTGTGGTGTGTGTTGTATTATACAGGATCCTTACTGTATCATGTCTCTGTTCTGTGGTGTGTGTTGTATTATACAGGATCCTTACTGTATCATGTCTGTTCTGTGGTGTGTGTTGTATTATACAGGATCCTTACTGTATCATGTCTGTTCTGTGGTGTGTGTTGTATTATACAGGATCTTTACTGTATCATGTCTGTTCTGTGGTGTGTGTTGTATTATACAGGATCCTTACTGTATCATGTCTGTTCTGTGGTGTGTGTTGTATTATACAGGATCCTTACTGTATCATGTCTCTGTTCTGTGGTGTGTGTTGTATTATACAGGATCCTTACTGTATCATGTCTGTTCTGTGGTGTGTGTTGTATTATACAGGATCCTTACTGTATCATGTCTGTTCTGTGGTGTGTGTTGTATTATACAGGATCTTTACTGTATCATGTCTGTTCTGTGGTGTGTGTTGTATTATACAGGGTGATCCAGCGTCAGGTCTCTAAGGAGGTAGTGGATGGAGGGTCGGTGCACGTCTGGTTGGACCTGACCAGTAAGCTCTCACTCCGCAGTCTGTTGGCATGACGACGTGTGAAAGAATTCACCCTCAGAGACACCAGAGTAGAATTAGAACAGAATACTGGTAGAATACAATACAATGGAATAGATATGTTGTCTGTGAAAATGATCACTAGGTGGTAGTGTAACTGTGGGTCTTCTGAATGATGGTTTATCTCCCAAATGATGGAGATTAGAAAAGGCATTTTAATGATGATTGATCTTGAGACGTTTTTTTATGTTTATTAAATTGATCAATCAAAAGCGTTTTTTCAAGTGATAATAGACTTGATAATGATGCCATTGTTTTGACCTCGTAGTGTGTTTTGTCACCAGATCAACAGATCGCCATGATGCTGCAGAAGAAACTTGCAGATGCCTTGGAGGTACAACCAGAGTTCCCTGTTGTTTCCTCCCTGCAGATCTACCTGCTCTTTTTTCAATGGGAACGTAGCCTTATTGTTTAATGGCGCCGTCTGGCTTTCAAAACCTTCGATAGATGATATCTTTATCTAGTGTAATACACACTGACTGCATGGCAGCAGGGTCTTTCTCTCTGCGTCTCTTCTCCTCATCTGGACTGATCTAAAAACACCATGGATCAAAGTAGCATGGCAAATCAAGGCCTGCTGGAAACGCTTTCAACCTGCCCACTTCTTTTTACATCAGTGCAGATTAATGAAACGTGACGAGGTGAGGAAGTCGCTTGTTCAGACTGTTGAGATGCAGCCCAGCTGTTGAAGTAGCTTGTTCAGACTGTTGAGATGCAGCCCAGCTGTTGAAGTAGCTTGTTCAGACTGTTGAGATGCAGCCCAGCTGTTGAAGTAGCTTGTTCAGACTGTTGAGATGCAGCCCAGCTGTTGAAGTAGCTTGTTCAGACTGTTGAGATGCAGCCCAGCTGTTGAAGTAGCTTGTTCAGACTGTTGAGATGCAGCCCAGCTGTTGAAGTAGCTTGTTCAGACTGTTGAGATGCAGCCCAGCTGTTGAAGTAGCTTGTTCAGACTGTTGAGATGCAGCCCAGCTGTTGAAGTAGCTTGTTCAGACTGTTGAGATGCAGCCCAGCTGTTGAAGTAGCTTGTTCAGACTGTTGAGATGCAGCCCAGCTGTTGAAGTAGCTTGTTCAGACTGTTGAGATGCAGCCCAGCTGTTGAAGTAGCTTGTTCAGACTGTTGAGATGCAGCCCAGCTGTTGAAGTAGCTTGTTCAGACTGTTGAGATGCAGCCCAGCTGTTGAAGTAGCTTGTTCAGACTGTTGAGATGCAGCCCAGCTGTTGAAGTAGCTTGTTCAGACTGTTGAGATGCAGCCCAGCTGTTGAAGTAGCTTGTTCAGACTGTTGAGATGCAGCCCAGCTGTTGAAGTAGCTTGTTCAGACTGTTGAGATGCAGCCCAGCTGTTGAAGTAGCTTGTTCAGACTGTTGAGATGCAGCCCAGCTGTTGAAGTAGCTTGTTCAGACTGTTGAGATGCAGCCCAGCTGTTGAAGTAGCTTGTTCAGACTGTTGAGATGCAGCCCAGCTGTTGAAGTAGCTTGTTCAGACTGTTGAGATGCAGCCCAGCTGTTGATGTAGCTTGTTCAGACTGTTGAGATGCAGCCCAGCTGTTGATGTAGCCAGTTCAGACTGTTGAGATGCAGCGCATCTGTTGAAGTAGCTTGTTCAGACTGTTGAGATGCAGCCCAGCTCTTGATGTAGCTTGTTCAGACTGTTGAGATGCAGCCCAGCTCTTGATGTAGCTTGTTCAGACTGTTGAGATGCAGCCCAGCTGTTGAAGTAGCTTGTTCAGACTGTTGAGATGCAGCCCAGCTGTTGAAGTAGCTTGTTCAGACTGTTGAGATGCAGCCCAGCTGTTGATGTAGCTTGTTCAGACTGTTGAGATGCAGCCCAGCTGTTGAAGTAGCTTGTTCAGACTGTTGAGATGCAGCCCAGCTGTTGAAGTAGCTTGTTCAGACTGTTGAGATGCAGCCCAGCTGTTGAAGTAGCTTGTTCCGACTGTTGAGATGCAGCCCAGCTGTTGATGTAGCTTGTTCAGACTGTTGAGATGCAGCCCAGCTGTTGATGTAGCCAGTTCAGACTGTTGAGATGCAGCGCATCTGTTGAAGTAGCTTGTTCAGACTGTTGAGATGCAGCCCAGCTCTTGATGTAGCTTGTTCAGACTGTTGAGATGCAGCCCAGCTCTTGATGTAGCTTGTTCAGACTGTTGAGATGCAGCCCAGCTGTTGAAGTAGCTTGTTCAGACTGTTGAGATGCAGCCCAGCTCTTGATGTAGCTTGTTCAGACTGTTGAGATGCAGCCCAGCTCTTGATGTAGCTTGTTCAGACTGTTGAGATGCAGCCCAGCTGTTGATAAAGATACATCCAGCAGTGAAGTGAAACAGTCTGTTCCCTCCTCAGGACTTCATCCAGTATAAGATGGGGAGCATGTCTTACCTGGTCTCTCTTCCTGTCAAGGTAGGACAACAATAACCCCTTTAAACCCTGATTGCACCCTTAAAGGCACCCTATTCCCATAAGGCTCTGGTCAAAGTAGTGCACTATGTGGGGAATAGGGTACTATGTGGGGAATAGGGTGCTATTTGGGGATGGTGTGCTATTTGGGGATCGCTAGTATTTTGCCATCCACATCCACTAGCCTTGATGCTAACCTGGCTCCCTTATGCTATCGCAACATGTTGTTGTCTTGCCAAGACCATTGATTCTGACGAGGGCCGAAACGTCATGATTTTAACTGAAATTGGTTGAAGTATGAAGTTTTTTATTGTGAGCGAGAGTCGCACCTATTCCTTCTGAAGGACTGTGATGTAGCCTGCATTATTGAATGTATAACCGTGGTCCATTCCACTGGTCCCTGATGAATACACAGATGCACGGTGTACTGGGAGGAAAATATTCAACTGACTATTTCTCTTTGTCCCGTTTCTCTTTCCAGTTTGAGGAGCCCATCTATGGCAGCATGAACTCAGACTTCACCACGTTTGTGACACCAGGAGCCGTTCTGAGGTACAGATTCAGTCCACGTCTGAACCTAGTCAGCTTTACTGAGACAAAGCTGTAGTTCTCTCTTTATCCTCTCTTTTCCTCCTTTCCTTGTCTCTCCGATTTCCCCATTCCTTCTCTCTTCCCCTCCCTTCTCTCTCTCCCTTCTCTCTCTCCCCCACCCTTCTCTCTCCCCTCCTCCCCTACCTTCTCTCTCCCCTCCTCCCCTACCTTCTCTCCTCCCCTCCCTTCTCTCTTCCCCTCCCTTCTCTCTCTCCCCCTCCCTTCTCTCTCTCCCCCACCCTTCTCTCTCCCCTCCTCCCTTCTCTCTCCCCTCTCCCTTCTCTCTCCCCCCTCCCTTCTCTCTCCCCCCCCCTCCCTTCTCTCTCTCCCCCTCCCTTCTCTCTCCCCTCCTCCCTTCTCTCTTCCCCTCCCTTCTCTCTCTCCCCTCTCCCTTCTCTCTCTCCCCCTCCCTTCTCTCTCTCCCCCTCCCTTCTGCTCTTTCTCCCCCTCCTCCCTCTCACCCTCCTTTCTCTCTCTCATCCTCCCTTCTCCCTCATTCTCCCCTCTCTCTACACAGCATCACTTTCTACTTGGCAGTGGGCTTGACAGCTCTGTCCTTCGTGATAGAGAGGAAGGAGGGTCTAATGGACAGGTGCTGGGTTGCAGGTAAGAGGTCAAAGTTCATTAAGTGGATAACATTCTGTTCCAAATGGCACCCTATATCCTATTTATTGCACTACTGTTGACGAGGGCCCAAGTGTCCCCAATGCCACCCTGTTCTCTATATAGCGCACCGGTCACAAGTAGTGCACTATATAACCCTGCTGGTTGTCTGTTCTACCTGATCATTAATATCACCCACCTGGTGTCCCAGGTCTAAACCAGTCCCTCATTAGAGGGGAACAATGACAAAACACAGTGGAACTGGCTTGGATATAGGGAATATGGTTCCATTTGTGATGCATTGACAGTTTGTGGTCATTATCTATGTAGTGACCAGTACAGACCACTAGGGGGAGGTGGATCATCCTGACCAATAATCAGAACATCTGGTTAAATCACAGTGGGCCGGTTTGTCAGAACATTAAATGATCTCCCCACCTTACTCTTCCTTTTCTCCTGTCCCACTGTTCTCTCCCTCTCTCTCCCTCCCTCCCTTTCTCCTCTCTCCTCTATTTCACTCTCTCCTTCATTCTCTCCCTCCCTCCCTTTCTCCTCTCTCCTCTATTTTACTCTCTCCTTCGTTCTCTCTCTCTCCCTCCCTTTCTCCTCTCCTCTATTTCACTCTCTCCCTGTCTCCTCTCTCTCTCTCTCTCTCTCTCTCTCCAGGTGTTAGTTCGTTGGAGACCGTGTTGGCCCATCTCATCTCCCAGCTGTTTGTCATCAGCATCCAGGTCATTCTACTACTGCTCTTAATGCTGCTCGTCTTCAAGGTAACACACACACACACACATACACACACACATACACACACACACACACACACACACACACACACACACACACACACACACACACACACACAGCAGCCTCCATCCGTCCTCATCAGCAAGGCTTATCATGACTCCTGAATGATTGAACATCCCTGTCTCATGTTCACATCCCTGTTCCACTGGTGTTGTACACACACTGAGCAGCAGGGTGTGACTGTGGAGATGTATATATTGTGTTGTACACACTGAGCAGCACTGTGACTGTGGAGATGTATATATTGTGTTGTACACACTGAGCAGCACTGTGACTGTGGAGATGTATATATTGTGTTGTACACACTGAGCAGCACGGTGTGACTGTGGAGATGTATATATTGTGGAGTGTTAGGGAATATGGGTGATAGTCACACAGAGATGTGAGTTCTGGCTTGACTACTACAATACTACATTGTACAGTACTGCACTACCTTATGTAGTGGTCCTACACCTCCATCTAGTGGTCGCTTGGTGATATTACTGCACTACCTTATGTAGTGGTCCTACACCTCCATCTAGTGGTCGCTTGGTGATATTACTGCACTACCTTATGTAGTGGTCCTACACCTCCATCTAGTGGTCGCTTGGTGATATTACTGCACTACCTTATGTAGTGGTCCTACACCTCCATCTAGTGGTCGCTTGGTGATATTGCTGCACTACCTTATGTAGTGGTCCTACACCTCCATCTAGTGGTCGCTTGGTGATATTACTGCACTACCTTATGTAGTGGTCCTACACCTCCATCTAGTGGTCGCTTGGTGATATTACTGCACTACTATGTAGTGGTCCTACACCTCCATCTAGTGGTCGCTTGGTGATATTACTGCACTACCTTATGTAGTGGTCCTACACCTCCATCTAGTGGTCGCCTGGTGATATTACTGCACTACCTTATGTAGTGGTCCTACACCTCCATCTAGTGGTCGCTTGGTGATATTGCTGCACTACCTTATGTAGTGGTCCTACACCTCCATCTAGTGGTCGCTTGGTGATATTACTGCACTACCTTATGTAGTGGTCCTACACCTCCATCTAGTGGTCGCTTGGTGATATTACTGCACTACTATGTAGTGGTCCTACACCTCCATCTAGTGGTCGCTTGGTGATATTACTGCACTGATACTGTAAGTTGAGAAATAGTTCAGGAAAGGGGAAGCAGGTCAAGTTTAATTAGTCAAATATTAAAGGGACATTCTGCATTTTCCACATCCATGTGTTTTATTTAAAAATGAGTGATATACACCCATGTCGTTTTAAGGATCAATGTCACACTTCTCCTTTATAGCATGAGAGATACTTTATTTTTTTTTATATAACGTTGCAATAATTTATAGCTTTTAAATAGGCACATTCTTTACTCCTCTACCCTGGATGTTGTATTATTTTTACCATAAACCTCAATATAATCTGGCAGCGTAATTACATTTAAAAATGTTTCTTCAACAGTGTGTGTTAGAAAAATGAAAGTAAAAGTATGTGAAAGATTTGAAATCGTATTTGACCCCAGGTCTGGACAGGTCAACCTGAGGACAGTGGATGAATAGAAACATTAGACTCAATAGGCACGTGTGTGTGTGTGTGTGTGTGTGTGTGTGTGTGTGTGTGTGTGTGTGTGTGTGTGTGTGTCTGTGTGTCTGTGTGTGTGTGTGTGTGGTCCTATTCTTGCCGGTACCTGAGTCCATCATATCTAAGGATCACTACGGAATCACCACGACAACAGCCTTTGATTGCTGTGGCAACCGAGCAGCCATGTGCTCTCTCCCTGCAGTCTATTTTTACATGTTGTCAGTGGAGATGGATAGACAGACAGACAGACACACACAGGCCTCTGTATTGTGACAATAGAAAGAGTCAGGGCCTTATGTAACAGACACTATATCACTGAATAACATGACATGCTCTTTCACCTTCCTCTCTCTTGTTACCATCCCTCCTCTTTCACCTTCCTCTCTCTTGTTACCATCCCTCCTCTTTCACCTTCCTCTCTCTTGTTACCATCCCTCCTCTTTCACCTTCCTCTCTCTTGTTACCATCCCTCCTCTTTCACCTTCCTCTCTCTTGTTACCATCCCTCCTCTTTCACCTTCCTCTCTCTTGTACCATCCCTCCTCTTTCACCTTCCTCTCTCTTGTTACCATCCCTCCTCTTTCACCTTCCTCTCTCTGTTACCATCCTCCTCTCTTTCACCTTCCTCTCTCTTGTTACCATCCATCCCTCCTCTTTCACCTTCTCTCTCTTGTTACCAATCCATCTCCCTCTTCACCTTCCCGCTCTTGTTACCATCCTCCTCTTTCACCTTCCTCTCTCTTGTTACCATCCCTCCTTTTTCACCTTCCTCTCTCTTGTTACCATCCCTCCTCTTTCACCTTCCTCTCTCTTATTACCATCCCTCCTCTTTCACCTTCCTCTCTCTTGTTACCATCCTCCTCTTTCACCTTCCTCTCTCTTGTTAACCATCATCCCTTCCCTCTTTTCACACCTTCCTCTCTCTTGTTACCATCCCTCCTCTTTCACCTTCCTCTCTCTTGTTACCATCCCTCCTCTTTCACCTTCCTCTCTCTTGTTACCATCCCTCCTCTTTCACCTTCCTCTCTCTTGAACCTTACCATCCCTCCTCTTTTCACCTCCTCTCTCTTGTTACCATCCCTCCTCTTTCACCTCCTCTCTCTTGTTACCAGCCCTCCTCTTTCACCTTCCTCTCTCTTATTACCATCCTCCTCTTTCAACCTTCCTCTCTCTCTTATTACCATACTACCTCTTTCACCTTCTCTCTCTTGTTACCATCCCTCCTCTTTCACCTGTCCTCTCTCTTGTTACCATCCTCCTCTTCACCTTCCTCTCTCTTGTTACCATCCTCCTCTGTTCACCTTCCCTCCTCTTGGTTACCAATCCTCCTCTTTCCCTTCCCCTCTTTCACACCCTCCCTCTCTCTTGTTACCATCCCGCCTCTTTCACCTTCCTCTCTCTTGTTACCATCCCTTCCTCTTTCACCCTTCTCTCTCTGTGTTAACCATCCCTCCCTCTTTCACCTTCCTCCCGCCTCTTGTACCATCCCGTCCTCTTGCACCTTCCTCTCTCTTGATTACCATCCCTCCTCTTTCAAATGTCACCTTCCTCTCTCTTGTTACCATCCCTCCTCTTTCACCTTCCTCTCTCTTATTACCATCCCTCCTCTTTCAACCTTCCTCTCTCTTATTACCATCCCTCCTCTTTCACCTTCCTCTCTCTTGTTACCATCCCTCCTCTTTCACCTTCCTCTCTCTGTTACCATCCTCCTCTTTCACCTTCCTCTCTCTTGTTACCATCCCTCCTCTTTCACCTTCCTCTCTCTTGTTACCATCCCTCCTCTTTCACCTTCCTCTCTCTTATTACCATCCTCCTCTTTCACCTTCCTCTCTCTTGTTACCATCCCTCCTCTTTCACCTTCCTCTCTCTTGTTACCATCCCTCCTCTTTCACCTTCCTCTCTCTTGTTACCATCCCTCCTCTTTCACCTTCCTCTCTCTTGTTACCATCCCTCCTCTTTCACCTCCTCTCTCTTGTTACCATCCCTCCTCTTTCACCTTCCTCTCTCTTGTTACCATCCCTCCTCTTTCACCTTCCTCTCTCTTATTACCATCCCTCCTCTTTCATCCTTCCTCTCTCTTATTACCATCCCTCCTCTTCACCTTCCTCTCTCTTGTTTACCATCCCTCCTCTTTCACCTTCCTCTCTCTTGTTACCATCCCTCCTCTTTCACCTTCCTCTCTCTTGTTACCATCCCTCCTCTTTCACACCTTCCTCTCTCTTGTTTACCATCCTCCCTCTTTCACCTTCCTCTCTCTTGTACCATCCCTCCTCTTTCACCTTCCTCTCGCTTGTTCCATCCCTCCTCTTTCACCTTCCTCTCTCTTGTTACCATCCCTCCTCTTTCACCTTCCTCTCTCTTGTTACCATCCCTCCTCTTTCCACCTTCCTCTCTCTTGTTACCATCCATCCTCCTCTGTCACCTCCTCTCTCTTGTTACCAGCCATCCCTCCTCTTTCACCTTCCTCGCTCTTGTTACCATACCTCCTCTTTCACCTTCCTCTCATCTGTTACCATCCCTGCCTTTTCACCTTCCTCTCTCTTGTTACCATCCCTCCTCTTTCACCTTCCTCTCTCTTATTACCATCCCTCCTCTTTCACCTTCCTCTCTCTTGTTACCATCCCTCCTCTTTCACCTTCCTCTCTCTTGTTACCATCCCTCCTCTTTCACCTTCCTCTCTCTTATTACCATCCCTCCTCTTTCACCTTCCTCTCTCTTGTTACCATCCCTCCTCTTTCACCTTCCTCTCTCTTGTTACCATCCCTCCTCTTTCACCTTCCTCTCTCTTGTTACCATCCCTCCTCTTTCACCTTCCTCTCTCTTGTTACCATCCCTCCTCTTTCACCTTCCTCTCTCTTGTTACCATCCCTCCTCTTTCACCTTCCTCTCTCTTATTACCATCCCTCCTCTTTCACCTTCCTCTCTCTTATTACCATCCCTCCTCTTTCACCTTCCTCTCTCTTGTTACCCATCCCTCCTCTTTCACCTTCCTCTCTCTTGTTACCATCCCTCCTCTTTCACCTTCCTCTCTCTTGTTACCATCCCTCCTCTTTCACCTTCCTCTCTCTTGTTACCATCCCTCCTCTTTCACCTTCCTCTCTCTGTTACCATCCCTCCTCTTTCACCTTCTCTCTCTTATTACCATCCCTCCTCTTCACCTTCCTCTCTCTTGTTACCAGGCTCCTCTCTCTTTTACCATCCCTCCTCTTGCATCAACCTTCTCTCTCTGTTACCATCCCTCCTCTTTCATCACCTTCCTCTCTCTTGTACCAGTCCTCCTCTTTCACCTTCCTCTCTCTTGTTACCATCCTCCTCTTTCACCTTCCTCTCTCTTATTACCATTCCTCCTCTTTCACCTTATCCTCTTCTCTTATTACCATTCCTCCTCTTCACCTTTCCTCTCTCTTGTTACCATCCCTCCTCTTTCACCTTCCTCTCTCTTGTTACCATCCCTCCTCTTTCACCTTCCTCTCTCTTGTTACCATCCATCCCTCCTCTTTCACCTTCCTCTCTCTTGTTACCATCCATCCCTCCTCTTTCACCTTCCTCTCTCTTGTTACCATACCTCCTCTTTCACCTTCCTCTCTCTTGTTACCATCCCTCCTTTTTCACCTTCCTCTCTCTTGTTACCATCCCTCCTCTTCACCTTCCTCTCTCTTATTACCATCCCTCCTCTTTCACCTTCCTCTCTCTTGTTACCATCCCTCCTCTTTCACCTTCCTCTCTCTTGTTACCATCCCTCCTCTTTCACCTTCCTCTCTCTTGTTACCATCCCTCCTCTTTCACCTTCCTCTCTCTTGTTACCATCCCTCCTCTTTCACCTTCCTCTCTCTTGTTACCATCCCTCCTCTTTCACCTTCCTCTCTCTTGTTACCATCCCTCCTCTTTCACCTTCCTCTCTCTTGTTACCATCCCTCCTCTTTCACCTTCCTCTCTCTTGTTACCATCCCTCCTCTTTCACCTTCCTCTCTCTTATTACCATCCCTCCTCTTTCACCTTCCTCTCTCTTATTACCATCCCTCCTCTTTCACCTTCCTCTCTCTTGTTACCATCCCTCCTCTTTCACCTTCCTCTCTCTTGTTACCATCCCTCCTCTTTCACCTTCCTCTCTCTTGTTACCATCCTCCTCTTTCACCTTCCTCTCTCTTATTACCATCCCTCCTCTTTCACCTTCCTCTCTCTTGTTACCATCCCTCCTCTTTCACCTTCCTCTCTCTTGTTACCATCCCTCCTCTTTCACCTTTTCTCTCTCTTGTTACCATCCCTCCTCTTTCACCTTCCTCTCTCTTGTTACCATCCCTCCTCTTTCACCTTCCTCTCTCTTGTTACCATCCCTCCTCTTTCACCTTCCTCTCTCTTGTTACCATCCCTCCTCTTCACCTTCCTCTCTCTTGTTAACCATCCCTAGCCGCTTTCACCCTTCCTCTCTCTTGTTACCATCCCTCCTCTTTCACCTTCCTCTCTCTTATTATACCATCCCTCCTCTTCACCTTCCTCTCTCTTATTACCATCCCTCCTCTTTCACCTTCCTCTCTCTTGTTACCATTCCTCCTCTTTCACCTTCCTCTCTCTTGTTACCATCCTCCTCTTTCACCTCCTCTCTCTTGTTACCATCCCTCCTCTTTCACCTTCCTCTCTCTTGTTACCATCCCTCCTCTTTCACCTTCCTCTCTCTTGTTACCCATCCCTCCTCTTTCCACCTTCCTCTCTCTGGTTACCATCCCTCCTCTTTCACCTTCCTCTCTCTTACCATTACCATTCCTCTCTCTTTCACCTTTCCTCTCTCCTTATTACCATTCCTCCTCTTTCACCTTCTCTCTCTTTTACCATCCCTCCTCTTTCACCTTCCTCTCTCTTATTTACCATCTCCTCCTCTTCATCACCTGCCTCTCTCTTGTTACCATCCATCCCTCTCTTTCACCTTCCTCTCTCTTGTTACCATCATCCCTCCTCTTTCACCTTCCTCTCTCTTGTTACCATCACCTCCTCTTTCACCTTCCTCTCTCTTGTTACATCCCTCCTCTTTTCACCTTCCTCTCTCTTGTATACCAGCCCTCCTCTTTTCACCTTCCTCTCTCTGTTACCATCCCTCCTCTTATCACCTTCCTCTCTCTTGTTACCATCCCTCCTCTTTCACCTTCCTCTCTCTTGTTACCATCCCTCCTCTTTCACCTTCCTCTCTCTTGTTACCAATCCCTCCTCCTTTCATTCACCTTCCTCTCTCTTGTTACCATCCCTCCTCTTTCACCTTCCTCTCTCTTGTTACCAATCCCTCCTCTTTCACCGTCCTCTCTCTTGTTTACCATCCCTCCTCTTTCACCTTCCTCTCCTCTTTACCATCCTCCTCTTTCACCTTCCTCTCTTATTACCATCCCTCCTCTTTCACACTTCCTCTCTCTTTGTTACCATCCCTCCTCTTTCACCTTCCTCTCTCTCTCTGTTACCATCCCTCCTCTTTCACCTTCCTCTCTCTCTTGTTACCATCCCTCCTCTTTCACCTTCCTCTCTCTTTTACCATCCCTCCTCTTTCCACCTTCCTCTCTCTTGTTACCATCCCTCCTCTTCACCTTTCCCTCTCTTGTTACCATCCCATCCTCTTTCACCTTCCTCTCTCTTGTTACCATCCCTCCTCTTTCACCTTCCTCTCTCTTGTTACCATCCCTCCTCTTTCACCTTCCTCTCTCTTGTTACCATCCCTCCTCTTTCACCTTCCTCTCTCTTGTTACCATCCCTCCTCTTTCACCTTCCTCTCTCTTGTTACCATCCCTCCTCTTTCACCTTCCTCTCTCTTGTTACCATCCCTCCTCTTTCACCTTCCTCTCTCTTATTACCATCCCTCCTCTTTCACCTTCCTCTCTCTTATTACCATCCCTCCTCTTTCACCTTCCTCTCTCTTGTTACCATTCCTCCTCTTTCACCTTCCTCTCTCTTGTTACCATCCCTCCTCTTTCACCTTCTCTCTCTTGTTACCATCCCTCCTCTTTCACACCTTCCTCTCTCTTGTTACCATCCCTCCTCTTTCACCCTTCCTCTCTCTTGTTACCATCCCTCCTCTTTCACCTTCCTCTCTCTTGTTACCATCCCTCCTCTTTCACCTTCCTCTCTCTTATTACCATCCCTCCTCTTTCACCTTCCTCTCTCTTATTACCATCCCTCCTCTTTCACCTTCCTCTCTCTTGTTACCATCCCTCCTCTTTCACCTTCCTCTCTCTTGTTACCATCCCTCCTCTTTCACCTTCCTCTCTCTTGTTACCATCCCTCCTCTTTCACCTTCCTCTCTCTTGTTACCATCCCTCCTCTTTCACCTTCCTCTCTCTTATTACCATCCCTCCTCTTTCACCTTCCTCTCTCTTGTTACATCCCTCCTCTTTCACCTTCCTCTCTCTTGTTACATCCCTCCTCTTTCACCTTCCTCTCTCTTATTACCATCCCTCCTCTTTCACCTTCCTCTCTCTTATTACCATCCCTCCTCTTTCACCTTCCTCTCTCTTGTTACCATTCCTCCTCTTTCACCTTCCTCTCTCTTGTTACCATCCCTCCTCTTTCACCTTCCTCTTGTTACCATCCCTCCTCTTTCACCTTCCTCTCTCTTGTTACCATCCCTCCTCTTTCACCTTCCTCTCTCTTGTTACCATCCCTCCTCTTTCACCTTCCTCTCTCTTGTTACCATCCCTCCTCTTTCACCTTCCTCTCTCTTATTACCATCCCTCCTCTTTCACCTTCCTCTCTCTTATTACCATCCCTCCTCTTTCACCTTCCTCTCTCTTGTTACCATCCCTCCTCTTTCACCTTCCTCTCTCTTGTTACCATCCCTCCTCTTTCACCTTCCTCTCTCTTGTTACCATCCCTCCTCTTTCACCTTCCTCTCTCTTGTTACCATCCCTCCTCTTTCACCTTCCTCTCTCTTATTACCATCCCTCCTCTTTCACCTTCCTCTCTCTTGTTACCATCCCTCCTCTTTCACCTTCCTCTCTCTTGTTACCATCCCTCCTCTTTCACCTTCCTCTCTCTTATTACCATTCCTCCTCTTTCACCTTCCTCTCTCTTGTTACCATCCCTCCTCTTTCACCTTCCTCTCTCTTATTACCATTCCTCCTCTTTCACCTTCCTCTCTCTTATTACCATTCCTCCTCTTTCACCTTCCTCTCTCTTGTTACCATCCCTCCTCTTTTTCGCTTTCTCTCACTTTTTGCTGTCTCCTCCCCTCCAACATATTCTCTCTCTCTCTCCCCTTCCACCCATCTTTTCCCCCCTCCTCCGCCTCTCCCCCTCCCTCCCTCCCCCCTCCTCTCCCCCCTCCCTCCCTCCCCCCTCCTCTGCCTCTCCCAACCCCTCTCCTCCGCCTCTCCCTCCCTCCCTCCCTCCCTCTCCCCCTCCCCCCTCCTCTTCCCCTCCACCTCCCTCCAGATTCCTAATGAGGGGAGCCTGGTATTGGTTATAGCTCTGATCGTGCTGCAGGGTCTGACTGGCATCTCCTTTGGTCTGGTCATCTCATCCGCCATCGATGACGAACAGAACGCCAACCAGGCTGCCCTGGGTATCTTCTACCCCAACCTCATCGTCAGTGGTACGTCACACACCAAACCTGGGTTCAAATACATGTGTATTTGTTATTTAAATACTTATTTTCTGTGTATTTAATAATGTTGCCTGAATCAATTTCTGTTGAAAGTATTTGAAAGTATTTTCAAATGATTTCCTATAAATACTATTTGCAAGTTTTTTCAAATACTATGTTCAAATGCCTCAGTTAAATGCACCAAAGTGTTTGAGTATTTTCAGCTAATTGTCTTATCAAATCAAAAATATCTAAATGCTTCTAAATGTTTTTGAATGTAATTCAAATACCCTATATAGTATTTGAACTCAGGTCTTACACACACACAAGGACGCACGCTAGCATACACACACACACACACACACACACACACACACACCTCAGTGGTATTTTATGGAGGGGTCACTTTGTAAATCTACAATATTAGCTGACATGTTCTCACAATGAAGTTTAATAAAATGTTATTCAGTTCAATTCCAGTTCAGTTCTTACAACTCTTTCTCTGACAGACTCTCTCTTTCTCTGACAGACTCTCTCTTTCTCTGACAGACTCTCTCTTTCTCTGACAGACTCTCTCTTTCTCTGACAGACTCTCTCTTTCTCTGACAGACTCTCTATCTCTGACAGACTCTCTCTTTCTCTGACAGACTCTCTCTTTCTCTGACAGACTCTCTCTTTCCCTGACAGACTCTCTCTTTCCCTAACTCTCTCTCTTTCTCTGACAGACTCTCTCTTTCCCTGACAGACTCTCTCTTTCCCTAACTCTCTCTCTTTCTCTGACAGACTCTCTCTTTCTCTGACAGACTCTCTCTTTCCCTAACTCTTTCTCTAAGACTCTCTCTCTCTGACAGACTCTCTTTCTCTGACAGACTCTTTCTCTGACAGACTCTCTCTTTCTCTGACAGACTCTCTCTTTCTCTAAGTCTCTCTCTCTTTCTCTAAGACTGTTTCTCTAAGACTCTCTTTCCTCCTCTCCCTACAGGTATAATCTGGCCTGTGGAGTGCATCCCCTATCCACTACGTTACATCAGTCTGGCCCTGCCCCAAACCTACGCTTCTGAAGCCCTACGATGCATCATGTACAGAGGTAACACACACACGTTATCCAATAGCAATTAGTTACACAACACAGTACATTGAAGCATATATCCTGTCTGCACCGAGTTGTGGCATCAGCCCTATGTGTCGCCCTAAACACACACACACACACACACACACACGTGTTACCTGAGACTTTAGACACCTGATTCGTCCGGAATCAGCAGCGAAGTGTTCTAAATGATTCACAATGCCAGTAGTCACACATTGTTCTAAATGATTCACAATGCCAGTAGTCAGACAGTGTTCTAAATGATTCACAATGCCAGTAGTCAGACAGTGTTCTAAATGATTCACAATGCCAGTAGTCAGACAGTGTTCTAAATGATTCACAATGCCAGTAGTCACACATTGTTCTAAATGATTCACAATGCCAGTAGTCAGACAGTGTTCTAAATGATTCACAATGCCAGTAGTCAGACAGTGTTCTAAATGATTCACAATGCCAGTAGTCAGACAGTGTTCTAAATAATTCACAATGCCAGTAGTCAGACAGTGTTCTAAATGATTCACAATGCCAGTAGTCAGACAGTGTTCTAAATGATTCACAATGCCAGTAGTCAGACAGTGTTCTAAATGATTCACAATGCCAGTAGTCAGACAGTGTTCTAAATGATTCACAATGCCAGTAGTCAGACAGACACACGTGACTTAGTCATGGGCTTCTAGTGGAGGAGAGATATCCTGCTCTGTCTGTCTGTCTGTCTGTCTGTCTGAGCTTCCATGTCAAACTGACACAACACACACACACATCATGTGATGACGTCTCTCCCTCAGGCTGGGGTCTCTCCAGGATGATGGTGTGGCGAGGCTTTGCTGTCACCCTGGGCTGGAACACTTTCTTCCTCGTCCTGGCCACCGTCATCCTTAAGCTGAGGACCTGAGATGCCTACCCAGGCCTACCCAGGCCAACCCAGGCCTACCCAGGCCTACCCAGGCCTACCCAGGGAACATGACTCGAATGGGGGGGGGGGGGACGACTACCCTTCCTAGTCTCAGGATGTCTGTGTCGGGGGATACTGTGCTTTAAGGGGGAAAGTACTGGTATTCCAGAGTTCCTCTTGCAGACAGACTAGAGGTCGACTGATTAATCGGAATGGCCAATTAATTAGGGCCGATTTCAAGTTTTCATAACAATCGGACATCGGTATTTTTGGACGCCGATTTGGCCGATTCTTATTTTTTTTAGACCTTTATTTAACTAGGCAAGTCAGTTAAGAACACATTCTTATGTTCAATGACGGCCTAGGAACGGTGGGTTAACTGCCTTGTTCAGGGGCAGAACGACAGATTTTTACCTTGTCAGCTTGGGGATTCAATCTTGCAACCTTATGGTTAACTAGTCCAACGCTCTAACCACCTGCTTTACATTGCACTCCACAAGGAGCCTGCCTGTTACGCGAGGGCAGTAAGAAGCCAAGGTAAGTTGCTAGCTAGCATTAAACTTATCTTATAAAAATCACTCAATCATAATCACTAGTTAACTACACATGGTTGATGATATTACTAGTTTATCTAGCCTGTCCTGCGTTGCATATAATCGCTTAGGTACACTTTGCTCCAACGTGTACCTAACCATAAACATCAATGCCTTTCTTAAAATCAATACACAAGTATATATTTTTAAACCTGCATATTTAGTTAATATTGCCTGCTAACATGAATTTCTTTTAACTAGGGAAAATGTGTCACTTCTCTTGCAAACAGAGTCAGGGTACATGCAGCAGTTTGGGCCGCCTGCCTCGTTGCGAACTGCGAAGACTATTTCTTCCTAACAAAGACAGCCGACTTCGCCAAACGGGGGATGATTTAACAAAAGTGCATTTGCGAAAAAAGCACAATCATTGCACGACTGTACCTAACCATAAACATTAATGCCTTTCTTAAAATCAATACACAGAAGTATTTATTTTTAAACCTGCATAGTTAGCTAAAAGAAATTCAGGTTAGCAGGCAATATTAACCAGGTGAAATTGTGTCACTTCTCTTGCGTTCATTGCGTCAGGGTATATGAGAGTCAGGGTATATGCAACAGTTTGGGCCGCCTGGCTCGTTGCGAACTAATTTGCCAGAATTGTACGTAATTATGACATAACATTGAAGGTTGTGCAATGTAACAGGAATATTTAGACTTGGGGATGCCACCCGTTAGATAAAATACGAAGGAAAAACGTTTTGTTTTCGAGATGATAGTTTCTGGATTCGACCATATTAATGACCTAAGGCTCGTATTTCTGTCTATTTATTATATTATAATTAAGTCTATGATTTGATAGAGCAGTCTGACTGAGCGGTGGTAGGCACCAGCAGGCTCGAAAGCATTCATTCAAACAGCACTTTCGTGCGTTTTGCCAGCATCTCTTCGCTGTGCTTCAAGCATTGTGCTGTTTATGACTTCAAGCCTGTCAACTCCCGAGATTAGGCTGGTGTAACCGATGTGAAATGGCTAGCTAGTTAGTGGGGTGCGCGCTAATAGCATTTCAAACGTCACTCGCTCAGAGACTTGGAGTAGTTGTTCCCCTTGCTCTGCATGGGTAACGCTGCTTCGAGGGTGGCTGTTGTCGATGTGTTCCTGGTTCGAGCCCAGGTAGGAGCGAGGAGAGGGACGGAAGCTATACTGTTACAATGGCAATACTAAAGTGCCTATAAGAACATCCAATAGTCAAAGGTATATGAAATACAAATCGTATAGAGAGAAATAGTCCTATAATAACTATAATAACTACAACCTAAAACTTATTACCTGGGAATATTGAAGACTCATGTTAAAAGGAACCACCAGCTTTCATATGTTCTGAGCAAAGAGCTTAAACGTTAGCCTTCTTACATGGCACATATTGCACTTTTACTTTCTTCTCCAACACTTTGTTTTTGCATTATTTAAACCAAATTTAACATGTTTCATTATTTATTTGAGGCTAAATAGATTTTATTGATGTATTATATTAAGTTAAAATAAGTGTTCATTCAGTATTGTTGTAATTGTCATTATTACAAATAAGTAAAACAATCGGCATCGGGTTTTTGGACATCCAATAATCGGTAGCATTATCGGCGTTGAAAAATCATAATCGGTCGACCTCTAAGACAGACCCTCACCCACACCGACACGCACAATCGCACACCCTCCTCCCCCCTCCTGCTTGCCAACTCAAAGTAGCTAACCCTGAGAACCAGAGTCTATGGGTGAAGGACTACTAGGTGGGGCGAATCATTCCAAATCTTGCAGGTAGAAATCTACTTCATAGAAAGGATAGCTTTCGCTATTCCATTAGAGAGTTGTGGCTGTTCTTTTATGTTGTCGTCTTTCAAGCTGCAATGCTTTGAATGTTTCAACTGCCTGAATCTGCCCTGCAGCAATGTTTCTCATCCCAGTTGTTTTACATACAGCCCAGCTAGCACATTTGGTTCCTTTGAAGTTGTAGGAACATATGTTTTTGGTTTCACATTGGTTGTGGGAAGGAAGCCATACTTTCCTGACCGGTAAAACTGAAAGTTCTTCAAACATTCTGACAAGAGAAGTTCCAAGAAAAGCAAAATTGTCACGTCTTACTTCTCTGAACTATTTGAGAACATTCCCAATGTCAAACCAGTTGGAGAACATTACCAAAATTGAAATGAAATGTAGCTATATTTGAACTTATATGAAACGTTGAAACACATAACGTAATGAAAAAAGTTTTTGTCAAGTTCATTAAACGTGCTGAGAATGTTCCAAAGCCAAGCAACTATCCTGCACCATTCCCAGGAAGTTGTGGGAAGGTTGTATGCTAAATAACCATAGGACAACCACAACCATAGGACAACCAACCAAGTAACATATGGTTCTCAGAACATTATGTGCTTGCTGGGAGTATTGTCTGATTCACACTACAGGGCCGGGCCAAGCTGGACTGGGCTGGCCTGGTTACGCGTCCACCATAGTTCCTGGAACCATGTTGGAAAGGACAATGTGAAGATAAAATATCAGAGCCAGTACGGTTCAGGACGTTCCTATAGTGTGAATCAGACATCAGTCAAACGGCTGGTGGACCCAGAGAACTGAGGTTGAGAAACACTGTAGAGTAGGAGTGCTGATCCAGGGTCAGGTCCTCCCTGTCCATAATAATGATTTATTATGATGCAAACGGCTAAACTGATCCTAGATCAGCACTCTTACTCTGAGACGCTTGATAAATAGGGTCATTTATTATAGGCTCCAGAACACACTGTACACAGTACAGGTTATTGTAGGCCTTAGGCATATTTTACTTGTACCACCTGTTCTCAACATAACAATGCATTGATTGGAGGTTTATATTTACAATTGCTGTTGACGTTTTCTGAATTACCCCTTCTACAGCATGACTGTATTTACACAAATGATAGAGAGATATATAATACTATATATTTCAGATTTTTTGAGGGAACTGTAAAAAAAAAGACAATGTTTGATGTTTTTGTTGTTGTGGTGTTACTGGATAGAGCTACTGATGCGTGGGTAAAGAATGACCACGACAAGAAGGACTCCCGTTTCACGGACGTTTTACTGAAGGATGTTCTCTGATGATGGGAATTCACGTTCAGTAGATGCTCTTCTACAACTGGTGGCGACAACGGCTCTGTCCAGGCGCTCGGCCACAGAACGATGTCCACGTCCGTGCGATTAGCATGCGAGCAAACCTCCCAACTAACTGTGAAAACCAGACAACTGGCTAACCTCAACATGGCACGCCCACTAACCAATGAGTGACTATCAGAAGGTGGACAGTAGAACCCACAGGGGAGAACAAGGAGCTATGCCATCTGCACTACACTATGGATAGAAGTGAATTTTGATGAACTGAAATGCTAAACTCAATGTTGGACAAAAAAAAAACGAAACTTATTTTTGTCCTCTGCTATTTCCAGGGGCCTCTGGGTCTGAATTCATAAAGCAGAGTGGAAGTGCTGATCTAGGACCAGTTTTGCCATTTAGATCATAATGAATAAGATTACATGGACAGGAGGGGACCTGATCCTAGACCAGCCCACCAACTCTGAGGTTCTTTGTGGATATGAGCTCTGGTCTCTGTCTGTATTTTGTTCTGTTTTGCTTCCTGTTGCCTGTTTTGACAGGAAGTGGTGACCCTGTCTCTTGGTTACCAGGTAATCTAACCTCACAGTATTGGCTTGCTGCTGAAGTAGCCTTGGCTTCCGGTTATTGGTGGAATTCTGTATTGCTGGAGTCTGTTTTGTGCCTGTGCTTGCAGCATACCCCTTATAAAAAGGCCAGTTTGATTGTGCTGATGGTGATTGCATGGGGCTTGTCCCGTCGTGGTTAACTGTTCTGTCAGATATCGTGTTTATTTGTTTGTTTATTGGGATCCCCGTTATCTTTTGCAGAAGCAGCAGCTACTCTTCCTGGGGTCCACAAATAATACAAAACATGACAAGTAATAAAACACTGGTACACTGATAGACAAGGACAGTCACACACATTTAAAATACAATAATATACAAACAATACAACAACAAACTGTGTGTGTGTGTGTGTGTGTGTGTGTGTGTGTGTGTGTGTGTGTTACCTGAGAAGATCATCAGCTTTTAATTACTTTTGTCTTCCCATCACCCCCCTGCTGCTGGACAGGAGTGGTGGCTGCTGGGTAAAACCCTTGGACATGTACCATAGCAAAGAGCATGCAGTAATTTCTGTTTTAATAACATCTCTCCAGCATGTCCATTCATTGTGTTTTATTACTGCTGGTATTATAATGTATTATTCCATATGTGAAATCAAAGTGGCCAACAAGAGATATTGAGGTCTCTTAACTTCCCTGAGCGGGATCAATCAATTTCTCTGATCCAATGGGAGCTCTATATTTCAGAGCTTCTATTGGGTTTTGGGATGATTGACAGCAGCCCATGGTATTCCGGCAGTTCTGAGATTTCATATCATGTATTTCTAGTGTCCATCCTTCGTAGTGTCCAAGTCGTGCCATTGACCACTATTACTGAATGAGAAATCTGTTTACACGAGTTGAACCGATAAAGGCTGAAAATAGCTCACGGCAGAAGGAGCTAGTTCATGTCACTCTGTTTGTTGTTTCTAAATATTCTAATAGAGAAGTTACCATGTTAAGTTATGAAGTTAAAGCATCTACACCAGCATGTGTGTTACTGTAGGAATCACAATTGATTGATGTTTTCTGCAGAATTGTGAATTTTAGACCGTAAGGCAACTTTTCAAGGTGACTGCAGAAGTTGCATTTACTGTGCTTCCAAAATGGCACCCTATTCCCTACATAGTGCACTATTTTTGACCAAACCCCTAAGGGCCCTGGTCAAAAGTAGTGCACTGTATAGGGAATAGGGTGTCATTTGTGCATTCTTAAACGTTCTTGTTTAACGTGGCATATTTTTCAAAAAAAGTCAAGTTTGTATTATAGAGAAAGAGTGTTCTACAAATCAAGTTTCAATTGAGGAAAGCGACATAAATATTTATATGTACCGTATTGGGGTCAAGGGGTCAAGGACCATCACGGCTGAACCTTTGAGTTTATTAAGTGTTAATTAATGTGGAACTCCATATTTATAGTGTTTCCTGCATTGCTCACAGTCTGTTGCCTTTTATGTGTTTGCTTGTGCTGCTATTTCCCACATCATAAGGGACACATCCACATTCATCTGGAATGTATGTGTCTTACAAATGACATAACAGCTGTTATAAACACTTATGACTGCAGATGTTATCTTTTGACGACTGACGTAACACTGTCATGAAACAAACGAATTGAGGTAGGAAATCCCTCAAACCCTTCATTAGATTGTAGCACTGTTATAACAGACATAACAGGTTATATATATATATATATATATATATATATATATATTATGTCAGCTTATGACAACTGACTTAACACTGTCATGACACCAAACTGTTATTTAGGTCAGCTAGTTACCACTAGCCAACTAGCTTATAGATAATGTTAAGACTATTCATGTCATTTGTTATGTCAATGATATGTAGGCCTTATGCCAGGGCATAGGGTTCAGGTAACGTGTTAGCTGCCATAATGTATAGGCAGCGTCCCAAATGGCACCCTATTCTCTACATAGTGCACTCATTTTGACCAGAGGCCTATGGGCACTGGTCAAAGGTAGTGCACTATAAAGGCAATAGGGTGGCATTTGGAACACAGCCATTGCGTCAGCTCTGCTGGTGTCCTTGACTCTATACTTCTACCTCCTCTATGTTCCCCCCAAAGGGCCTTTTATATATGTATCCATACCAGACCTGTGTTCAAATACTATTTGGAATCTTTCAAATACTTTGATCCTTTGCTTTTAGCCTGTCTGGAATGCGAGATGGGCGGGGTTTGCAGTTTTGCAACTATTCTATTGGTTCCATTGTGCCAGGCAAACTTGATCAAGCCCAGCTAAATGGTTTTAAGATACTGTATTTCGAATATACTGAACAAAAATAAGCGCAAGAAGTGTTGGTCCTATGTTTTATGAGCTGAAATAAAAGTTCCCAGAAATGTTCCATATGCACAAGAAGCTTATTTCTCTCAAATTTTGTTCACAAATTTCTTTACATCCCAGTTAGTGAGCATTTCTCTTTTGCCAAGATAATCCATCCACCTGACAGGTGTGGCATATCAAGAAGCTGATTAAACAGCATGATCATTACACAGGTACACCTTGTGCTGGGGACAATAAAAGCCACTCTAAAATGTTCAGTTTTGCCACAGATGTCTCAAGTTTTGAGGGAGCGTGCAATTGGCATGCTGACTGCAGGAATCTCCACCAGAGCTGTTGTCAGAGAATTGAATGTTCATTTCTCTACCGTAAGCCGCCTCCAACATAATTTTAGAGAATTTGGCATTACGTCCAACCGGCCTCACAACCACAGACCATATGTAACCACACTAGCCCAGGACCTCCACATCCGGCTTCTTCACCTGCGGGATCGTCTGAGACCAGCCATCTGGACAGCTGATGAAACTGGGTTTGCACAACCAAAGAATTTGTGCACAAACTGTCGGAAACCGTCTCAGGGTAGATCATCAGTATGCTCGTCGTCCTCACCAGGGTCTTGACCTGACTGTAGTTTGGCGTCGCTCACCTTCGATGGCCACTGGCACAATGGAGAAGTGTGCTCTTCACAGATGTATCCTGGTTTCAGCCATACCGAGCAGATAGCAGACAGCGTGTATGGCTTCGTGTGGGTGAGCGGTTTCTGTCAACCTTGTGAACAGAGTGCCCCATGGTGGTGGTGGTGTTGTAGTATGGGCAGGCCTAAGCTACGGACAACAAACACAATTGCATTTATTGATTTCAATTTGAATGCACAGAGATACCGTGACGAGATCCTAAGGCCCATTGTCATGCCATTCATCTCATGTTTCAGCATGATAATGCACGGCCCCATGTCACAAGGATCTGTACACAATTCCTGGAAGCTGAAAATGTTCCAGTTCTTCCATGGCCTGCATACTCACCAGACATCTCACCACCCATTGAGCATCTTTGGGATGTGTGTTCCAGTTCCTGCTGATATTCATCAACTTCCCCCAGCCATGGAAGAGGAGTGGGACAACATTCCTCTGGCCACAATCAACAGCCTGATCAACTCTATGTGAAGGAGATGTGTCACGCTGCATGAGGCAAATGGTGGTCTTACCAGATACTGACTGGTTCTGATCCACGCCCCTACCTTTTTTTTTAAAGGTATCTGTGACCAACAGATGCATATCTGTATTCCCAGTCATGTGAAATCCATAGATTAGGGCCTAATTAATTTATTTCAATTGACTGATTTCCTCATAACTCAGTAAAATCTTTGAAATTGTGTCATGTTGCATTAATTTTTTTGTTCAGTGTGGTATTTGAACCCAGGTCTGACCCATACTCCTCTGTGACATTATGTATATGCTGTGACAGCAAACATGCTCTGAAATACTCTTCATGTCTCTGAAACAATAAAACCTTCATGAGTAACGTGTCTTTGGTTGGGTTGTTTTTCCTGCTGATGGTGGTCTACTGACTCATGTTGCATGGTTTATACTTGGGGGCGTTTCTCAGTCAGGTGTAGTCGCATACATGGTTTATACCTGGGGGTGTTTCACAGTCGGTGTGGTCACATGCATGGTTTATACCTGGGGGCGTTTCACAGTCGGTGTAGTCACATGCATGGTTTATACCTGGGGGCGTTTCACAGTCGGTGTAGTCACATGCATGGTTTATACCTGGGGGCGTTTCACAGTCAGGTGTAGTCACATGCATGGTTTATACCTGGGGGCGTTTTTCAGTCAGGTGTAGTCACATGCATGGTTTATACCTGGGGGCGTTTCTCAGTCAGGTGTAGTCACATGCATGGTTTATACCTGGGGGCGTTTCTCAGTCAGGTGTAGTCACATGCATGGTTTATACCTGGGGGCGTTTTTCAGTCAGGTGTAGTCACATGCATGGTTTATACCTGGGGCGTTTCACAGTCAGGTGTAGTCACATGCAAGGTTTATATCTGGGGCGTTTCCCAGTCAGGGTGTAGTCACATGCATGGTTTATACCTGGGGGCGTTTTCCAGTCAGGTGTAGTCACATACATGGTTTATACCTGGGGGCGTTTCTCAGTCAGGGTTTAGTCACCTGCATGGTTTATCCCTGGTGGCGTTTCTCAGTCAGGGTTTAGTCACCTGCATGGTTTATACCTGGGGGCGTTTCTCAGTCAGGTGTGGTCACATGCATGGTTTATACCTGGGGGCGTTTCTCAGGTGTAGTCACATGCATGGTTTATACCTGGGGGCGTTTTTCAGTCAGGTGTAGTCACATGCATGGTTTATACCTGGGGGCGTTTCTCAGTCAGGTGTAGTCACATGCATGGTTTATACCTGGGGGCGTTTTTCAGTCAGGGTTTAGTCACCTGCATGGTTTATACCTGGGGGTGTTTCTCAGTCAGGTGTAGTCATATGCATGGTTTATACCTGGGGGCGTTTTTCAGTCAGGGTTTAGTCACCTGCATGGTTTATACCTGGGGGTGTTTCTCAGTCAGGTGTAGTCATATGCATGGTTTATACCTGGGGGCGTTTTTCAGTCAGGGTTTAGTCACCTGCATGGTTTATACCTGGGGGTGTTTCTCAGTCAGGTTTAGTCATATGCATGGTTTATACCTGGGGGCGTTTCTCAGTCAGGTGTAGTCACATGCATGGTTTATACCTGGGGGCGTTTCTCAGTCAGGTGTAGTCACATGCATGGTTTATACCTGGGGGCGTTTCTCAGTCAGGTGTAGTCACATGCATGGTTTATACCTGGGGGCGTTTTTCAGTCGGGTGTAGTCACATGCATGGTTTATACCTGGGGGTGTTTCTCAGTCAGGTGTAGTCACATGCAAGGGGGGAGAGAAATAAAGAGAGGTGGAGAGGAAGAGAGTAACAGAGGGAGTGAGAAAGACAATGTGAGAGAGTAGAGAAGGTATGATCTTATTGCATTGAGAGGGTCATTGTGTTCTCCATACTAATAACCCCAAATGGCACCCTATCATTCCCTGTATAGTGCACTATTCTCCCTCCCGTGTGTACATGTTGCTGGTCACTATGGTAATGACCCTGCAGTCAATGGCACCCTATAGATACTTGCTGGCTTCAAATATATGCTTGCCTCTATGGGGGTTAGGCCTGCCCTTATTGAGCTCTATGGGGGTTAGGCCTGCCCTTATTGAGCTCTATGGGGGTTAGGCCTGCCCTTATTGAGCTCTATGGGGGTTAGGCCTGCCCTTATTGAGCTCTATGGGGGTTAGGCCTGCCCTTATTGAGCTCTATGGGTGTTAGGCCTGCCCTTATTGAGCTCTATGGGTGTTAGGCCTGCCCTTATTGAACTCTATGGGGTTAAAGAACCTCACCTCTCTCAAAACACCAGGGTCATATTCATTAGGGCCCACTGTAGCAAAACGTTTCAAAATGATGTGCAACAAAAAAACAAATTGTGGGTTTCTTACGGGCCTCCCGAGTGGCGCAGCATTCTAAGGCACTGCATCGCAGTGCTGGAGGCATCACTACAGATCCGGGTTCGTCCCTGGGCTGTGTTGCAGCCGGCTGCGACCGGGAGACCCATGAGGCGGCGCACAATTGACCCAGCGTCATCCAGGTTATGGGAGGGTTTGGCCTAGCCTGGATGTCCTTGTCCCATCGCGCACTAACGACTCCTGTGGCGGGCCGGGCGCATGCACCCTGACACGGTCGGCATTTGTTTCCTCTGACAAATTGGTGCGGCTGGCTTCTGGGTTAAGCGAGCATTGTGTCAAGAAGCAGTGTGGCTTGGCAGGGTCGTGTTTCGGAGGACGCACAGCTCTCGACCTTCGCCTCTCCCGAGTCCGTACAGGAGTTGCAGCAATGGGACAAGACTGTAGCTACCAATTGGATTTCACGAAAAAGGGGTCAAATGTTTTTATAATAATAATGAGGGTTTGTTATTGGACAATTTCAGGCAGTCCCCGTCTGTTTGTTTACTTTTGTTTGGTGTCTAATAAGCCTTTAAAAGGTTATTTTGTAACTCATTTTGACCTGGTTTGATCTGATTCAAATCTAGATTTTGATCTGTGTTGTTTCTGTTGATGTCTGATGGTATTGGTCCTGGTTCAAAAGTCAAGGACACTTTATTTAAATTGGATGTCTTATTTAGAGCATGGGCTTTTCCTATTGGTGTGAATCCCTTGGTGTCATGTGACCTACAGACGCCAACGTTAGCGTTCTACTAATAGCTTCTCTCACCAAACTGTGTTACACAAATACAGGTAGATCACGTACGTGACTCAGCCCAGTCACCCGCACGCTCCCTGTAAATTCCCTGCAATATGCTAAACATTCTAAAACGTGTTCATGGTTACTGTCTCCATGGCAGCCTGACAACAGCGCAGGAGCCGGCCCCTAAACACCAGAACCTGTGATAATCCTGTGACACCACCAGGCTTCCCTCCACACACACACACACACACACACGTGCTTTAGGTGCCCTTTGCACTGCTGAACGCAATCCTGTTGTTGCTATGTTTTGTTGCTTTAGCCCCGACAACAACAACACCCTGAAATGCACTCTTGGTAAGAGCAGAACAGCACACAGTGGTCTCTCTGAATTGAGCCCCTTCAGAATGTAACTCTTGAGTTCCAATTTGATGTTTCACGAGTCCTCATACAGAGGTGTATTCACTTCAGTGGCCTTTTGGAAAAGAGAACTATTTGCTAAACATCCATCAGACCTGAAGCAGCCTGTGTGCTTTTGCATGTGGAGTCAAAGTGCCTGAGTCAGACCTGCTGGGTTCAAATACCATTTGCAACCTTTTAAATACTTGTAGCATTTGCCCTCGCCTTGGCGTGCCACATGGGTGAAGTTTTTATGTTGCAACTATTCTATTGGTCGATTGCGCCAGGCAAGCTCAATCAAGGACCAGCTAAAGTATTTAGAATTATTTCAAATAGTATTTGAACCCAGGTCTTGACTCTAGAGGTGCTCTGTCCCAATGTTGGACATGTTAAAGGGAGGTGTTGTGTTGTAGCTATGGCAACATAAACAGGAGTAGCAGGTAGTTTGCCAGCAGAGATTGGAACATGGGCCTATATACTGTATGTTCCCGTGTGGCTCAGTTGGTAGAGCATGGCACTTGCAACGCCTGGGCTGTGGATTTGATTCCCACAGGGGACCAGTATGAAAATGTATGCAGAGCGTCTGATAAATTACAAAAATATTTTTTGGGATGTAAGCGTGTTAAAAAATATATTTAAAAAATTAGGTAAAGGCTTAGAGAGAGAGAGTATGTGTGTAGTCCCTGCTGTATTCCCATGTCCCATCCTATTCCCTATATAGTACCAAGAGCTCTGGTCAAAAGTAGGGAATAGGGTCCTGTTTGGACCGTAGCTGTGTGTTTTATAGCCCTCTGACAGTGAGAGGGGTGAGGAAGCGTGTGTTTTTGATTACCTTGACCACGGTCTAGTTTAATGAGTATTTCATCTGTCTTTGGCCCCAGTTGAATTTTCCCACTTACTGCATCCAGGGGATCATCTTGAATTCCATGTTTTGTGTAGAATAAGGGTCCCCAAGTTTTCTTCCTTTGTGACCCACGAATTGAGGTGTCTTTTGAGCCACAAACCACCATAAGGGTTGAGAGGTGAAAAAACATACACAGACTAAAGAATAAGTCAAAAATATTATCTTGGCAGCTGAGAGAAAATGTTGCAGTTTCAAACCTATTCTGCGATTCCACACATCCTGGCATGGCGCTGAAAAAAATGTTGCCATTTTAAACCCAATTTCCTGAAATTCTATACACTTTTCCATTGAGCTGAGAAAAACATTTGCATTTTTTAAGCTAATTTGTTTTTAAATTCTCAAAGAATATAGGCTATTATTGTCAAATGTATAGGTCCATTATCTTTTTACATACTTTATATTTGGTTTTAGTTGTTTAAGTTTACACTGAAAGCGTTTTTCTATCTCGAAAATGTTGGGGGGCAGGCAATGTCATCCCGCGACCCACAAGTGGGTCCCGGCCCACAGTTTAGGAACCACTGGTGTAGAAGACACGCACGCACGCACGTACGCAGGGTAAGTTACTTTCTATAGTTATAGTTACTACTTAGCTGTCCAAATTGTAATCAGTAACATATCTTTTGCATTACCCAAACTCAGTAACGTAATCCGATTACTTTCAGTTACTTTTGGATTACTTTCCCCTTAAGAGGCATTAGAAGAAGACAAAAAGGAACCATCTCAACACATTTGATGTCATCATAGTTGTCTCTGACTGGTGTTCAGACTCGCTCAGGTGGAACAAACTTCAACTTGTACCTTTTTTCAACGCTGAATTTGTCATTGACAAAACAGAAAGGTGTCATGTTATTTTTTTTTCCAGAAACATCTCTTTCTGAATTTAAAAGTAATCCAAGAAGTAATCATCTAGTTTTTCAAAAGTAATCTGTAATCTGATTACAATCTTTTTTCTGGTAACAAAACTGATTACATTTACAGTTTGTTTTGTAATCAGATGACATGTAACTGATGATATGTAATTAGTTACTCCCCAACTCTGCACAGACAGACAAACGCTGGCATGGACACACACTATCTCACTCTCTCTCTCAAACACCACACTTGTATGAGCCAGGGGGATGAGTAAGAGATATGACAGGATGAGGTAAACAAGGTAGTGATCAAAGGGATGATGGTGCATTCGTTCCCTTCACACAAACATTTTTCAAACACACACTTTCATTTTCACCTTCATTTTACAGCTTTTGGATGCATGTTGTCTTTGTGTAACGGAACCAAGAATGGCAGCACATGGAAAAATGCACACAAAAAGTCACAGAACAATGCAAGGAAAAAGTGACATACACGGAAAAAAGCAAACACACAGCCAAGCACACACAAACAAGCACATACACCCTCCTAGGGAATGAGAAGGAAAGCCCTCTGCCTGTAGGCTTATGTTATGACTACATTCAATTTCTCCCTTCCATTGACGTCTAGGGTGCTGCCATCTATAGAACAGGTTCACATGAGAGACATATTTATCACACACGATGAGTGTCCACCATCGGCTGTGAGGGCAGTAGACCATGAGTCCCATGCAACCAGGCTTCGGTGGCTTGTTACAGCCTGTCTCAAACTCCTCTGTGGGAGAGAGAGAGTCCCAAATGAAGTTGGCAGCCTATTATTCCCTATATAGTATACTAGATTTGAGGGAATTTGCCACATATACAATGATTCATCTGTGTGGTATGAAGGTCTGGAGTAGAGGGAGATTATATCTCGGTTGGGATCTATCGAGTCCGAGATCTATACCTCAGCAATAAGGTAGGGAGTTCTGTATCATGAATATGGTCACAGGTAGATGGTGTTGTTCATCCCAGCACAACAGCGAGGGCCAGTCTACCCATAAAGTCCTTATACTCTTGCATAAGGGCCTTATCTTTTATATCAGTGAGAATTTATTTTAAAAAACAAAAGGTTCAATTGGTACACGCCCTCATAGGGTTAGTGCTTCCACACAGCCATATCTCCATGTTACAGTGCGTGTTTATGGAAAACACCTGGGCTAAAATTGCTATCTAGTGTGCTCCGAACACCTGTGTGTAAGTGTAGCTCGGGAATAGTTTGGGCGGTTGGAAGCACCCATAGCTGTGTGGATCTGTGCAAAACTGTTGCAGTAAGTATCATTTTTATTTGAAAGATTATTTCTCGCTGATGAAAGGGCTATATGTTTCAAAAGCAGTATCGCAAGCAATGATTATTGACATTTCTAAACAGCATCGGGATTGTAGTTCACATGAGCCAGTCATGGGCGAAGTTAACCGCTGAAAACTGTAGGGAGAAGGCAGAATCCTGCCTAGAGTTTGAGAGCTAGGATATATCCACAGAAACATGACCTAATATTCAAGCGCCTATGGCTTGCTGTGAACAAGCACTGACAAAGAAACATACCATCTCAGAACACAGGACCACACCCCACAACATAAATGTATATAGCAACCATTCAACACAGACTACACATGACAGAACTCATCTGGACAAGTTCATGGGGTGTGGTTTAATACCATTTTAAATGCTCCCCAGTAAGTAGGGTCCCTTGGGAAACACTGACCAACACTTTGGTTCCTGCCTTGTCACATAAGGTTTGATTGACATAAGACCAGTAAATTACTAGGTTCACCTGAATGAGCTATATTATATTGCCCTTTTCTGCTTTTTTTTTAACCTTTATTTAACTAGGCAAGTCAGTTAAGAACAAATTCTTATTTACAATGACGGCCTATCAAAAGGCAAAAGGCCTCCTGCGGGGAAGGGGTTGGTATTAAAAATAAAATAGAAATATAGGACAAAATACACATAACACAACAACATAGCATGTCAACAACACATGGCAACACAGCATGGTAGCAACATAACATGACAACAACATGGTAGCGGCACAAAACATGTTACAAACATGATTGGGCACAGACAACAGCACAAAGGGCAAGAAGGTAGAGACAACAATACATCATGTGAAGCAGTCCAACTGTCACTAAGAGTGTCCATGATTGAGTTTTTGAATGAAGAGATAAAACTGTCCAGTGTTTTTTGCAGCTCAGAGCTGAAAAGAGGAGCGACCCAGGGATGTGTGTGCTTTGGGGACCTTTAACAGAATGTGACTGGCAAAACGGGTGTTGTATGTGGAGGATGAGGGCTGCAGTAGGTATCTCAGATAGGGGGAGTTAGGTCTAAGAGGGTACATGCTTTGTCTTCTTCTTTAACGGACTGCGTGGTTTTACTCAGTTTCATTACATTAGCTATAGGCTACCACATTAATGCATAATATATAAACAATTTGCACTTCACATTCCAAAACAAGTACTTGCATGGTGGCTTCAATGACAGGTTTAGATACTCTGCGGTGCCTTGTTAGGTCGAGAGCTCAACTACGATATCCACAATCCCTTTCGTATCATACGCGGCAGGCTTTTCTCGGATCAGAGTACGCTACAATTCAAAACGTCTCTGTTTATGTTCAACATTACTCCAACATATTACTCTGCCGTCGGCACGGAGAGCGAAGCATTTAAAAAAAAAAAACGTATTTTGGGGAATGTAACTTTGTACAGGAAGAAAGCCAACACGAAAACGTCGTATGATTGTCCATTCTGACTCTTTTGTATGAAACGAGAGATTTGTTGATAAATTGCCTTTGTTAGCTAGTAAACAAGCTAGCTCAGGGAAGTTGGGCTGAAGCGGCTGG
The DNA here is from genome assembly GCF_901001165.1 of Salmo trutta. Taxonomy (NCBI): domain Eukaryota; kingdom Metazoa; phylum Chordata; class Actinopteri; order Salmoniformes; family Salmonidae; genus Salmo; species Salmo trutta. Next base: position 2,293,188 of record NC_042961.1, on the reverse strand, counting down.
TTGTTGTCTCGCTCACTGAGCGGTGTGTCTCGGAGGAGGACAGACTCGACGGGAACCGCTGTAAGTACAACTAGCTAAGGCTAACCTTCCTCTCATTTACACAAGATAACTAACAGTATTAACTTGCCAATCTCCTGTTTTCCTTTGTGAACCCGCTAGCTAGCTGACCTAAGGACAGTAGGCTAGCTAGCTAATATGATTGCTAGCTGGTGGAGAGATGTGCCAGGTAACGTTAACGTTACAGTAGCTAGTTATTCCTCTCAGAAACCTAGCTAACTAATAATGGTCCGAATTTAGGCTATAACCAAGTCTTCTCTTAACGTTAGTCATAACTATTTATTTTGGGGTCATTGTAATATATATATATATAATAATATTTTATCCAAAGCTATTTAGTCATAAATCCATACATTTTTACGCACGGTGGTCCCGGGAATCGAACGCACTATTCCGGCTTTGTCTACCAACTGAACTAACGTTACTGGCTAACAAACTAGGTTTTGCATGTCAAGTTGGAATGGGATATCATTGCCTTGTTCAAGCATCTGATCTGCTTGCTACCCCTGCTTCTGCCTTTGTTGGTCCGGTCTGGCGATGACTTGGATCGGCCTTTTGACATCCGTGTCCCGTTGTCGTATCAATCATTCGGTTCCCCTTTTCAATTTTCTTATCTCTTATATCATAGCGGACCAATAGCTCGAATGGGGATTTGATTTGCCACTCAGCTATTGTTTAGCTGCAAACGTTGTCGTCATTGCATTGCCAAAGGTCTTTGGACACTGTGTTAACTAACCTCCAGACGAGCTTCAATGCCATACAACTCTCCTTCCGTGGCCTCCAACTGCTCTTAAACGCAGGTAAAACTAAATACATGCTCTTCAACCATCACTGCCCGCACCTGCTCGCCCGTCCAGCATCACTACTCTGGACGGTTCTGACTTAGATTATGTGGACAACTACAAATACCTAGGTGTCTGGTTAGACTGTAAACTCTCCTTCCAGACTCACATTAAGCATCTCCAATCCAAAATGTAATCTAGAATCGGCTTCCTATTTCACAACAAAGCATCCTTCACTCATGCTGCCAAACATACCCTCGTAAAACTGACCATCCCACCGATCCTTGACTTCGGTGATGTCATCTATAAAATAGCCTCCAACACTCTACTCAACAAATTGGATGCAGTCTATCATAGTGCCATCCGTTTTGTCACCAAAGCCCCATATACTACCCACCACTGCGACCTGTATGCTCTCGTTGGCTGGCCCTCGCTTCATACTCATCGCCAAACCCACTGGCTCCAGGTCATCTACAAGACCCTGCTATGTAAAGCCCCGCCTTATCTCAGCTCACTGGTCACCATAGCAGCACCCACCTGTAGCACGCGCTCCAGCAGGTATATCTCTCTGGTCACCCCCAAAGCCAATTCCTACTTTGGCCGCCTTTCCTTCCAGTTCTCTGCTGCCAATGACTGGAACGAACAACAAAAATCACTGAAGCTGGAGACTCATATCTCCCTCTAACTTTAAGCATCAGCTGTCAGAGCAGCTCACAGATCATTGCACCTGTACATAGCCCATCTGTAAATAGCCCATCCAACTACCTCATCCCCATACTGTATTTATTTATTTATCTTGCTCCTTTGCACCCCAGTATCTCTACTTGCACATACATCTATCACTCCAGTTTTTAATTGGTATATTGTATTTACTTAATTGGTATATTGTATTTATTGCCTCCCATATCTTACCTCATTTGCACACACTGTATATAGACTTTTTCTACTGTGTTATTGACTGTATGTTTTGTTTATTTCACGTTTAACTCTGTGTTGTTGTCGAACTGCTTTGCTTTATCTTGGCCAGGTCGCAGTTGTAAATGAGAACTTGTTCTCAACTAGCCTACCTGGTTAAATAAAGGTGAAAAAAGATCAACATGTTGTTTACAAACTGATTTTTGGTCAGAATATTTTTTTGTTTCTAAACTTGAGATTGTGTGCGCACACACACACACACACACACCATATGTTTTACTATCCTTGTGGGTACCTAGCCTTAACATGACTCCTGAACTTAGCCCTAATTGTAACCAAAACACTAAACCTAACCCCTAAATGTAAAATAGCATGTGTCCTTCTGGGGATGTGGGAAATGTCCCTATGAGGGATAATGTTCCTTGTTTTACTATCCTATTGGGGACTTTTGGGCGTTTCCAGTACCCTCAAGAATAGTAATATACACACACACACACCCCTTCCCACTCCAGAGGGTCTGAGGGGGGGCTCTGTCCCACTCCAGAGGGTCTGAGGGGGGGGGGGGGGCTCTGTCCCACTCCAGAGGGTCTGAGGGGGGGGCTCTGTCCTCTATTGAATCTGTCTCTAAATCAGGTCTTCAGATAAAACCCAGCTTGTGGTCAGTCAGAGGATGACTGCCTGATGCAGGTATCGGCTTACATGTGCATCAATTTTAGCTGTGTAACACACACACACAAGCACGAAAACACACACGAAAACACACACACACACAGGCGCTGTGCATCTCAGTTTCAGTCAGGAAACCGGAATTAAATCTTGATGGGATCAGACAGACAGGAACGGAGAGGTCTAATGTCTTAATAGATGAAACAGCACCGTGTATCCATAGTAACCCCTGTGTATCCGTAGTAACCCCTGTGTATCCATAGTAACCCCCCGCCTGTCCAGCGTGTCTGTAGGAACCCCCCGCCTGTCCAGTGTGTCTGTAGGAACACCCTCGCCTGTCCAGCGTGTCTGTAGGAACCCCTCACCTGTCCAGCGTGTCTGTAGGAACCCCTCGCCTGTCCAGCGTGTCTGTAGGAACCCCTCGCCTGTCCAGCGTGTCTGTAGGAACCCCCCGCCTGTCCAGCGTGTCTGTAGGAACCCCCCGCCTGTCCAGGGTGTCTGTAGGAACCCCCCGCCTGTCCAGGGTGTCTGTAGGAACCCCCCGCCTGTCCAGCGTGTCTGTAGGAACCCCCCGCCTGTCTAGCGTGTCTGTAGGAACCCCCCGCCTGTCCAGCGTGTCTGTAGGAACCCCCCGCCTGTTCAGCGTGTCTGTAGGAACCCCCCGCCTGTCCAGCGTGTCTGTAGGAACCCCCCGCCTGTCCAGCGTGTCTGTAGGAACCCCCCGCCTGTCCAGCGTGTCTGTAGGAACCCCCAGCGTGTCTGTAGGAACCCCCCGCCTGTCCAGCGTGTCTGTAGGAACCCCCCGCCTGTCCAGCGTGTCTGTAGGAACCCCCCGCCTGTCCAGCGTGTCTGTAGGAACCCTGTCCAGCGTGTCTGTAGGAGGCGTGTCTGTAGGAACCCCCCGCCTGTCCAGCGTGTCTGTAGGAACCCTGTCCAGCGTGTCTGTGGGAACCCTGTCCAGCGTGTCTGTGGGAACCCTGTCCAGCGTGTCTGTGGGAACCCTGTCCAGCGTGTCTGTGGGAACCCTGTCCAGCGTGTCTGTGGGAACCCTGTCCAGCGTGTCTGTGGGAACCCTGTCCAGCGTGTCTGTGGGAACCCTGTCCAGCGTGTCTGTGGGATCCCTGTCCAGCGTGTCTGTGGGATCCCTGTCCAGCGTGTCTGTGGGAACCCTGTCCAGCGTGTCTGTGGGAACCCTGTCCAGCGTGTCTGTAGGAGGCGTGTCTGGGAACCCCGTCCAGCGTGTCTGTGGGAACCCCGTCCAGCGTGTCTGTGGGAACCCCGTCCAGTTTGAGCATTCTGTGTGTGTACGTGATGTGTGTAAATGAGCTGTTCTCTGGAGCTGTTGCGTCATGAGGCTTGGTACTGTGTGTGTGCACACTGTATGCCTGTGTGTTTTGGCCTGTGTGTGTGTTTTGGCCTGTGTGTGTGCTCACTGTATGTCTGTGTGTTTTGGCCTGTGTGTGTGCTCACTGTATGCCTGTGTGTTTTGGCCTGTGTGTGTGTTTTGGCCTGTGTGTGTGTTTTGGCCTGTGTGTGTGTGCTCACTGTATGCCTGTGTGTGCTCACTGTATGCCTGTGTGTTTTGGCCTGTGTGTGTGTTTTGGCCTGTGTGTGTGCGCACTGTATGCCTGTGTGCTCACTGTATGCCTGTGTGTTTTGGCCTGTGTGTGTGCTCACTGTATGTCTGTGTGTTTTGGCCTGTGTGTGTGTGTGTGCACACCGTATGCCTGTGTGTTTTGGCCTGTGTGTGTGCTCACTGTATGACTGTGTGTTTTGGCCTGTGTGTGTGCTCACTGTGTGCCTGTACTCTGGATGGAATGCCTGGGTAGTTCCCCAGGTCATAACTGTGGGTGTGTAGGTGTGTTTTTTGCTTACGTTTGTGCATACTGCAAGCTTATGATTCTGTACTCTGAATGACATGCCTGGGTAAGTCCCCCAGGTCGTAACTGTGCGTGTATGAGGCTAGGAACATCTGAGCAGCTTAGGCTAGGCTGTAGGCTACATTCTGCAGTGTATGAGGCTAGGAACATCTGAGCAGCTTAGGCTAGGCTGTAGGCTACACTCTGCAGTGTATGAGGCTAGGAACATCTGAGCAGCTTAGGCTAGGCTGTAGGCTACATTCTGCAGTGTATGAGGCTAGGGACATCTGAGCAGCTTAGGCTAGGCTGTAGGCTACATTCTGCAGTGTATGAGGCTAGGAACATCTGAGCAGCTTAGGCTAGGCTGTAGGCTACATTCTGCAGTGTATGAGGCTAGGAACATCTGAGCAGCTTAGGCTAGGCTGTAGGCTACATTCTGCAGTGTATGAGGCTAGGAACATCTGAGCAGCTTAGGCTACGCTGTAGGCTACACTCTGCAGTGTATGAGGCTAGGGCCATCTGAGCAGCTTAGGCTAGGCTGTAGGCTACACTCTATGAGGCTAGGGCCATCTGAGCAGCTTAGGCTAGGCTGTAGGCTACACTCTGCAGTGTATGAGGCTAGGAACATCTGAGCAGTTTAGGCTAGGCTGTAGGCTACACTCTGCAGTGTATGAGGCTAGGAACATCTGAGCAGTTTAGGCTAGGCTGTAGGCTACACTCTGCAGTGTATGAGGCTAGGGCCATCTGAGCAGCTTAGGCTAGGCTGTAGGCTACACTCTGCAGTGTATGAGGCTAGGGACATCTGAGCAGCTTAGGCTAGGCTGTAGGCTACACTCTGCAGTGTATGAGGCTAGGAACATCTGAGCAGTTTAGGCTAGGCTGTAGGCTACACTCTGCAGTGTATGTGAAGCTTGGCACACTACTCTCCAGCTCAGCTTATTCGCTCCATTCAGTGTGCTGGGTTTGTGCATGTGAGATGGAGGATTACCAGGGTTTGTCATGGAAAGTGGGTCAGATAGTGGGTATGTTTTTACTGTCGTTTCTGTTAGTGGGGTAAGAAAGACAAAGGCCTGGTAAAATACCATCAGACCTTTTTCCAAAGTGCTGGAGCAGATTTGACTGTTGGTCTCTCTTTCTCAATCTCTACACCTTGCGTCTATCTCGGTCTCTCTCTCTCTACTTCTATTTCTTTAGGTATCTTCCAAACCGTCTCTCTCCCTGACCCTCTGCTTCCCTCTTTCTCTTCTTCTCCATCCCCCTCTTTCTTATTTACGCGCATGAGGTCATTCCTACAGTCATGGAAGGACATACCTGCCAACACCTGAGCTTAAAGAAAATGTCAAATCTGGACACTGTGTCAGTTTGCTTCTGCACCTGACTGGAGAAACATTTTAACAGGAAAAACCCAACTATGTCTGTTTGTGGTTTGTGTTGTGAAGCTCTGCCTTTAGTCTAGCAGTTCACAACATTACAAATGCTGCTCCGGGGGGAAGTTTCCCTGGTTTTTATGTTTTTTAACCTTTATTTAACCAGGCAAGTCAGTTAAGAACATATTCTTATTTACAGTGACGGCCTACACCGGCCAAACCCGGACGACGCTGGGCAAGTTATGCGCTGCCCTATGGGACTCCCAATCACGGCTGGTTTTGATACAGCCTGGATTCGAACCAGGCTGTCTCTAGTGATGCCTCTAACACTGAGATGCAGTGTCTTAGACCGCTGCGCCACTCGGGAGCCCAAGGTACAGATCTAGGATCAGCTTTCCCTCCCCCAATGCTAACTAAAACCATTAGGGGGGATGCTAAACTGTCCCCAAATCAGCATTTAGGAACAACTTCACTCAACTCCAATAAGGTTAGCCTTACTGAGCAACTTCACTCAACTCCAATAAGGTTAGCCTTACTGAGCAACTTCACTCAACTCCAATAAGGTTATCCTTACTTATCAACTTCACTCAACTCCAATAAGGTTATCCTTACTTATCAACTTCACTCAACTCCAATAAGGTTAGCCTTACTGAAATGAAGTTGTTTGTATTGTGAACACAACATTTATGATGTCTTTGACTTTCACCTCTCAGATTTGGAAAGTGAAAAACAAAGAGCTGAGTGCTGGTAGTGGTAGTAGTAGTAGTTAGGGTTAGAGAGGAGGGCTGGTAGTAGTTAGGGTTAGAGAGGAGGGCTGGTAGTAGTGGTAGTAGTTAGGGTTAGAGAGGAGGGCTAGTAGTAGTAGTAGTTAGGGTTAGAGAGGAGGGCTGGAAGTGGTAGTAGTAGTTAGGGTTAGAGGGGAGGGCTGGAAGTGGTAGTAGTAGTTAGGGTTAGAGGGGAGGGCTGGAAGTGGTAGTAGTAGTTAGGGTTAGAGGGGAGGGCTGGAAGTGGTAGAAGTAGTTAGGGTTAGAGAGGAGGGCTGGTAGTAATAGTAGTTAGGGTTAGAGAGGAGGGCTGGTAGTAGTAGTAGTAGTTAGGGTTAGAGAGGAGGGCTGGTAGTAGTAGTAGTAGTTAGGGTTAGAGAGGAGGGCTGGTAGTAGTAGTAGTAGTAGTAGTTAGGGTTAGAGAGGAGGGCTGGTAGTAGTAGTTAGGGTTAGAGAGGAGGGCTGGTAGTGGTAGTAGTTAGGGTTAGAGAGGAGGGCTGGTAGTAGTAGTAGTTAGGGTTAGAGAGGAGGGCTGGTAGTAGTAGTAGTTAGGGTTAGAGAGGAGGGCTGGTAGTAGTAGTAGTTAGGGTTAGAGAGGAGGGCTGGTAGTAGTAGTAGTTAGGGTTAGAGAGGAGGGCTGGTAGTAGTAGTAGTTAGGGTTAGAGAGGAGGGCTGGTAGTAGTAGTAGTTAGGGTTAGAGAGGAGGGCTGGTAGTAGTAGTAGTTAGGGTTAGAGAGGAGGGCTGGTAGTAGTAGTTAGTGTTAGAGTGGAGTGTTGGTAGTATTAGTTAGTGTTAGAGAGGAGTGCTGGTAGTAGTTCTCTCCTCTCCAGATCCCCCAGTCTCTCCCTCCTCTCTCAGGGGCTGCTGCTGCCAGTACAGGCTGTGCTTTAGGCACAGATTTATGATCAGTCTGCCCCTATCAGGTCAGCCCCCCTCTCTGCTGCCCCCCTCCCTGCTGTCTTCCTGTGCAGAGTGAGTCTTGTGAGCCACACTTTCCCCCAGCTGCTGGTCACTGGGACGGGGGGGTCACTGGGACGGGGGGGGTCACTGGGACGGGGGGGTCACTGGGACGGGGGGGTCACTGGGACGGGTGGTCACTGGGACGGGTGGTCACTGGAGCGGGTGGTCACTGGAGCGGGTGGTCACTGGAACGGGTGGTCACTGGGACGGGTGGTTGGTTTCTGGGAAGGTCACAGTGTGTTCTCTACTGGCAGGAAGTAGTACCTAGACAGGGTGTGAGTGCCCATGTGGTTTTGAGTGCATGTGATGTGTGTGTGTGTGCTGTTTGTTGTCTGTCCGCTGTCGGTCTGTGTTCACCTCAGTGAATTATTGATGAGCCTGTAACTTGAACGCCTCCCCTCCTCTCCATCTCCCAGTCTCTCCATCTGTCACCAGTATCCTACATCCCAGTACTGCTTACTGGAGCCAGTACACCCCTCTCTCTCTCTCTCTCTTTCTCTCTTTCTTTCTCTAGGTCCCTCTCTCCCCTCCCCTGGGTGTGTTTGATGGGGATTACCTACCTAGTGACAATCATTTACTGTTAATGTGGCCACGCCTGCGCGCGCACACACACACACACACACACACACACACACACACACACACACACACACAGGGTGGTGGTAGGCTGGGGCTGTAAAATCGGTACCAGATGGCCTTTGAAGATGGAAGGTGGGGGTCTCTGTACCTAATTACATTGACCTACACTGCGTTTTGTAGATTACATGCGTTTCAGGTCCATTGCAGCATGTGACTGGGCTGAGTGGATAGAAACATTACTTTGAATATGAGTTCAGGTAGGCTACAGCCCACTTCTCCATTTTATGGAATACAGTGTCTAAGATTAAGTCAACCTCTGCCTTTGTAGCCTAAATTTGAGCAGTCCAAAGAAACATGTCCTCTATTGGAAGTCTTTCTTTTGTTAGTCTTATAGGCTATTGTTTTAAATAGGATTCTGTGAACTTTCAATAAATTCCCTGGTTTTCCATAAATCCCATTTCCGGATTTCCTTATTCCTTTCCGATTCCGGGAATCTTCCAACCAGGATTTCTGGGAAAACCAGGGAATTTATTGAAAGTTCCATGAATTTTGCAACCCTAGTTTTAATTATCTGGAGTGTGTTTTATAAATGTCTGAAAGGCATTTGGGAACCAACCACTAGTGGAATTCACCCTCTGTTCAGTGTATTAGACCTTATGATAATGTCTAGTTCATTTGACTTCCTCCTCTGTGGTCAGTCAGTTACTGCTTGGCACTCAGCATTAAGGGGTGAAGGCCCTGTGATGGACTAGTGTCCTGTCCAGGGGGTGTACTGAGGTGATGGACTAGTGTCCTGTCCAGGGGGTGTACTGAGGTGATGGACTAGTGTCCTGTACAGGGGGTATACTGAGGAGATGGACTAGTGTCCTGTCCAGGGGGTGTACTGAGGTGATGGACTAGTGTCCTGTCCAGGGGGTGTACTGAGGTGATGGACTAGTGTCCTGTCCAGGGGGTGTACTGAGGTGATGGACTAGTGTCCTGTCCAGGGGGTGTACTGAGGTGATGGACTAGTGTCCTGTTCTGGGGGTGTACTGAGGAGATGGACTAGTGTCCTGTCCAGGGGGTATACTGAGGTGATAGACTAGTGTCCTGTCCAGGGGGTGTACTGAGGTGATAGACTAGTGTCCTGTCCAGGGGGTGTACTGAGGTGATGGACTAGTGTCCTGTCCAGGGGGTGTACTGAGGTGATGGACTAGTGTCCTGTCCAGGGGGTGTGCTGAGGTGATAGACTAGTGTCCTGTCCAGGGGGTGTACTTGAACATCAAGCTGCCACACTACAGAAACAGGAGATGTGCTCCAGCTCGTACAAGCCAAGGCTACTTACTTACTGTGGTCAGTCAGTCCATTCCCTCAATGGGCAAACGTCCAGTCATCCAGGACCTCAGCTGCCACGGATGACCCAGTTGTCGTGGGAGTGGCACCGATTGGTCCCAGATTCTCTTGGCAGGCGGGTCCATGTCCTTTCCAGCTGGAACATGGTTTATTTAACCAAGCTAATTTAATACTGAGGAGAAGGATTTCAACCTGCTCAGAAAGATGACAGATAGATGGGGGTTATCTCAAACACAACAACAACCAGCACTACATTGGTAGATCTTAGATCTGAGAATGAGGAAGATTCTGGCAATCACACAGACAGACACAGAGATTGATTGAAAGCCTGAGAAATGTTTGAAATTGTGAAAAGTGTCATTCAACTTTCATACATTCACCTACATTCTGGAAACCATTTTTTAGGTCAGATGCTTGGCAATGGGTACAATGGAACTATTCTGATAGGTTTCCATTTCCGACAAGGTGGTGGCTGTGTGGGAGAATTTGCTGAGTTGAGTTGGCCACGTCTACTGATGTTTAACCTTTTATTAGGTTAGTCTTGTTGAGATTAACATCTCTGTTTCAAGAGAGACCAGGATAGCAGCATCAGCAGTATCAGACGAACTGCCATGACATCAGCCAGAGGAAAATGACATAAATATAATGAACTGCATGTTCCCATGTCTGGAGGCGAACTACGCCATCTAGACTAGCCCACAACAATGCATCTCATCCTTTGTACTCACTGGGTGCCCACTGGTAGATTCCACTGTCTGTGTTGGTTAAAAGGGTCAATTCACCACTTTTTCACCTAATATTTACTATGCTGTCTTCAGCACCATACCAGTGTCTGTCTATTACATAGGCCTATACGTAGGCTAGGCTATGTAACACAAAGATTAGAACATAATATGTATTGAGTGTTGTTCTTGTGAGGTTTGTACTCCGGTCTTCTGACAGTTTGGCTGGTTTGTATTCCGGTCTTCTGACAGTTTGGCTGGTTTGTACTCCGGTCTTCTGACAGTTTGGCTGGTTTGTACTCCGGTCTTCTGACAGTTTGGCTGGTTTGTACTCCGGTCTTCTGACAGTTTGGCTGGTTTGTACTCCGGTCTTCTGACAGTTTGGCTGGTTTGTACTCCGGTCTTCTGACAGTTTGGCTGGTTTGTACTCCGGTTTTCTGACAGTTTGGCTGGTTTGTACTCCGGTCTTCTGACAGTTTGGCTGGTTTGTACTCCGGTCTTCTGACAGTTTGGCTGGTTTGTACTCCGGTCTTCTGACAGTTTGGCTGGTTTGTACTCCGGTCTTCTGACAGTTTGGCTGGTTTGTACTCCGGTCTTCTGACAGTTTGGCTGGTTTGTACTCCGGTCTTCTGACAGTTTGGCTGGTTTGTACTCCGGTCTTCTGACAGTTTGGCTGGTTTGTGTATGCAAGTGTTTGATCTATCTAACTTCCTGACTCATTAAAGGGCGCCCGGGTTCACTTTCTTCTTGTTTCGGATACTCAGGGGGACATCACACAGACAGACACACACATACTCACCAAACTCAAAAAAATCACTTCAAACAGTAAAATGGCTCTTTGGCTAGCTTTTGCTACAGCCTATATCAATGAGCGTTAGCATTCTAGCTAACAACTGCTGCATCCAAAACAGTTATTTTGCAAAGATCACAGCCGAATATAATCTTAGCGACTGTTCAAGCAAGAATCAAAACATTGTAAGCGTCAGTTATTTTGTTTAGCCTAAGATTGATGTTTTTACTATTTCTATGTTGAATGGGTGCAGAGTGCGATGGTTTTCTTACAGCCGCGTGCATCTGTGTGTGATGTCAGTGTGTCGTGTTCTGGAAAATTGTCTATAGCCTGTTGTCCATCTTCTTTTTAAATAGTCAGCCAACGTGTTTTCAGCACTATTATTTCCCTGATTGATCAAAACGTGTTTTCTCATGCTCTCTCTCGTCTCTCTGCAGCAGTCACATAGTGAGCAATATGTTTCAACATCAAATTGCAATAAAATCGCAGTATGGAATTGTATCAACACCTAATTATGATGATAATATGGTATCTTGAGGACCCTCGTTGGCATGGGTTGGGTGAACCCCAACAACACACTGTTGTTGGCGTGTACCGGTCATTAAAAATATTAATGCGAGTAGACTGCTGATTGGCCATCTCATCCTCCTTAGGAGGATGACTGCATTCTATGAGGAAGTAGCAAGCATTTTTTATTTTTTTTATTTTACGGTCTGTTTGAGATACAATTTGTAAGGTGGGTTTTTTTATGTGTTTGTTTGTTTTCTCCAATTTAAGCTTTGGCCACCTGAGTATAGAATGAGTCGACAACATTATTTGGGTATGAGTTAACAGAATATTAACTTTTACAAGTGAGATTTTGACTGGACAGTTAGTTTTTTGTCAACAGATATCTAATAACCTGACCCCGATGGCATCCTGACATGCAGTACTTTCAGGTTTCTCCGTTTTCACCAGTTTGATTCACTCCCTCAGTTGGCTTCCCCTGGTCAGCTAACCGGCAGAAAGAAAAAGGCTTTGAGCTCCCTCTCTACGTTCCCCAGCAACACGCATCCACATACGCACACAGAATACGCACGCTCACCAACACATCAAACGCTCACAGGCAGTCCTCTCCGAAAACAGTATCTCTCCCTATTATCATCCCCCCTCTCACCAGTCTTTTAATCTTTTACATCCGGAACGTCAGCCTGCGGAGGAGGGTCTAACGTCCTGAACGTCAGCCTGCGGAGGAGGGTCTAACGTCCTGAACGTCAGCCTGCGGAGGAGGGTCTAACGTCCTGAACGTCAGCCTGCGGAGGAGGGTCTAACGTCCTGAACGTCAGCCTGCGGAGGAGGGTCTAACGTCCTGAACGTCAGCCTGCGGAGGAGGGTCTAACGTCCTGAACGTCAGCCTGCGGAGGAGGGTCTAACGTCCTGAACGTCAGCCTGCGGAGGAGGGTCTAACGTCCGGAACGTCAGCCTGCGGAGGAGGGTTTTAGAAAGACGGACAAATATCTAGATCTCAAATCAAATTGTATTTGTTACATGCCCAGAATACAGCAGGCCTTAACCAACAATGCAGTTTTAAACCTAAACATGACACTTTTTGCAACAGACTTTTAGGAACACAGACACATAAACGCTGATGACACACTCTTCATAGTGGTAGTGATGTCGATTACCTTGATGTAGGCTTCATGACCAATAACTCGCACTGGTAGGATCATTCGCTAGTGAATTTCCCCATCGTAAAGTTATCAGTGGATTTATAATAGACTAGGCCTATCTGTGGATGGCGCATGTGTACAGTGCAGTAAGAATGTTGTGTTGAAGTGTTCCACAAACAGTCAGCCAAATCCCAGACCTCCCACACAACCCTCAGCTCTCGACCATTATTTTATTTAACCTTTATTTAACTAGGCAAGTCAGTTAAGAACAAATTCTTATTTACAATGACGGTCTTCCAGGGAACAGTGGGTTAACTGCCTTGTTCAGGGGCAGAACGACAGATTTTTACCTTGTCAGCTCGGGGATTCAATCTTGCAACCTTTGGGTATCTGGCCCAACGCTCTAACCACTAGGCTACCTGCTGGTTACTGGCCCAACGTTCTAACCACTAGGCTACCTGCCTCCCCAATGCAGGGGGTCAGACAGCCTTCCTAACCCACAGGTTAGTTTCATAATACAGACGGCCTTCCTGCTCTCCCAGCCAGGCCCCAGACCAGTGCTCCAGAACCTCATCCCAGTCCAGAGTAAAAACATTGTTGATCATCCGTATGGAACATCACAGGAGACACATGTAGCCTACACACATCCCCTCTCCCTGTCCAGAACACGATTTCCCTCCCAAATCCCAGGTAGCCTACACACATCCCCTCTCCCTGTCTAGAACACCATTTCCCTCCCAAATCCCAGGTAGCCTACACACATCCCCTCTCCCTGTCTAGAACACCATTTCCCTCCCAAATCCCAGGTAGCCTACACACATCCCCTCTCCCTGTCCAGAACACGATTTCCCTCCCAAATCCCAGGTGACTGAGATATGATTCCTTCTCTTTCTTCTCCTTCCCTCTCTTTTGATATTTTACACATCCCTGCTCATCGATTAGATGGGTTACACAGGAAGAACGAGGGAGGGAGGGAGGGAGGGAGGTAAAGACGGGGAGTCTGTGAGAGGGAGGGAAAGAGAGACTGTGAGAGCTATCGTTGGTGTCGATCTCCTTTCCCGAGCGTCCCCTCAGATTGATTACCTGGTCATCAGACTTGTAATCTTCAGCGTGTGCAAACCAATCCTCCTCTGATCCCTCCATGCAACCAACACACTCAGGAGTCCAGACCGGACGCAGGGCGTAAGGAGTCCGGACCGGACGCAGGGCGTAAGGAGTCCGGACCGGACGCAGGGCGTAAGGAGTCCGGACCGGACGCAGGGCGTAAGGAGTCCGGACCGGACGCAGGGCGTAAGGAGTCCGGACCGGACGCAGGGCGTAAGGAGTCCGGACCGGACGCAGGGCGTAAGGAGTCCGGACCGGACGCAGGGCGTAAGCAACAACCAACACACTAAGGAGTCCGGACCGGACGCAGGGCGTAAGGAGTCCGGACCGGACGCAGGGCGTAAGGAGTCCGGACCGGACGCAGGGCGTAAGCAACAACCAACACACTCAGGAGTCCGGACCGGACGCAGGGCGTAAGCAACAACCAACACACTCAGGAGTCCGGACCGGACGCAGGGCGTAAGGAGTCCAGACCGGACGCAGGGCGTAAGCAACAACCAATACACTCAGGAGTCCAGACCAGACGCAGGGCGTAAGGAGTCCGGACCGGACGCAGGGCGTAAGCAACAACCAACACACTCAGGAGTCCGGACCGGACGCAGGGCGTAAGGAGTCCGGACCGGACGCAGGGCGTAAGGAGTCCGGACCGGACGCAGGGCGTAAGGAGTCCGGACCGGACGCAGGGCGTAAGGAGTCCGGACCGGACGCAGGGCGTAAGCAACAACCAACACACTAAGGAGTCCGGACCGGACGCAGGGCGTAAGGAGTCCGGACCGGACGCAGGGCGTAAGGAGTCCGGACCGGACGCAGGGCGTAAGCAACAACCAACACACTCAGGAGTCCGGACCGGACGCAGGGCGTAAGGAGTCCAGACCGGACGCAGGGCGTAAGCAACAACCAACACACTCAGGAGTCCAGACCGGACGCAGGGCGTAAGCAACAACCAACACACTCAGGAGTCCGGACCGGACGCAGGGCGTAAGCAGTCCGGACCGGACGCAGGGCGTAAGCAACAACCAATACCCTCAGGAGTCAGGCCCGAACGCAGGGCGTAAGCAACAGCCACGCGCACACCTATTTATTTGCATTGCATTAGTGAACTCTCATTTCACTTGCGACGCATAGTTTCTTTTTTGGGGGGTTCAACCCAGTGTTCCCTGGTAGGCTGTCATTGTAAATAAGAATTTGTTCTTAACTAACTTGCCTAGTTAAATAAAAAAAATCCCTAAATTTTTTTGGGGAAATATTTAAAATATCGATTTTTTTTTTTGGTGTATTTCACAAGAGTTCTGAACCTTTCTATTCTCATAGATTCTACATATTGTAAATTAAAGAAACATTTTTGCTAAGAGTATTATTATTATATTGATCAATGACTGACTTTTTAAATCACCCAGCAGTGCTATTTGCAGAGTTGGCTCTAGTTAAATGTTGCAATTCTTCAGCCATTCCTGAACCTGTGACCAAAAACAAGCTACATATGGGCCGCACCAAAACAATGATTCTGTCTCTTCGCAGCAAAATATGCAGAGCTGGGATGGTTATTTATTTATATATATATATATATATATATATATATATATATATATATATATATATATATATATATATATATATTGGTTGCAATGATTGAAATGGAAAAACGTATGTTTTGAATCCAGTGTCATTTTGTGTATCAGTTCATAAACCATGTGCCATGGAATCGGTACATTGAAAATCTCTTCCCAACTATTTTGCAATCAACTGGTATACTTTTTTATTTATCACAATTTCCTTTAGCCATTTTTGTTTTTTAATGCAGGGCCAACAGATAAGTTCCTTACTTACTCCCCCTTCCGCTTGCCTCTTCCATTTGTGCGGTAATGCTGCAATTAGTTGGTTGAGTAGAGCCTCCACCAGTCCTATTTATGATATCATTTCCAAAGATTAGACAACAACAAAAAAATATTTTTTTTTTTACATTTTTCAAAAATATAGTTTTTTTTTTAATCAATTAGTATATTTGAGTTTAACCATAATATTTGTTCTGTCTTTTCTGGTGGATTAAACTGAAATTGCGACCAGCTGTCAATGGTTTGTTTTAAAAATAGCGATATTTATTTGAGATCGTTTAATTTTTTAATAACCGAAAGTGAGAGGTTATTCTGAATCTGAATAAAGGGAAAAAGGCCATTAAAAAATATATATATATATTTCACCTTTATTTAATTCTTGAACATGGGGTGAGACATTCTTACTAATCTGCTGGAGAACCAGTTCGGATTTAAGTATAACTTTTGTATGACTGAAGCCTTTAGTGAGAGGTCTAATGCTTTAATATTTAATCATTTCTGCCCTCCAAATTCATATTCAGTATATAAATAGGCCCGTTTTAATTTTGTTTGGCTTGCCGTTCCAAATAAAATTGAATATTTCTGCAAATAGGTAAACTGGGATATGACTAAAGAGTTAATCAGGGTGATTTTTTTTCACGAATAGACAGGTATTTTCCTTTCCACGGCAGAAAGAGCTTCTATTTTTGCTGACTTTCTATTAAAATGTATTGTAGTGAGCCTCTGACTGTAGGCCTAGAGCCGCTTTGATTGGCTAACAAAAACAAGCTACATGTATGAAGGCGCCTGTCTTTTTATGGGGTGCATGTCATAAAAACCACTTTTAAAAGTAGTTTTATTAAATTAAGAATTTGAAATGTCATGGTATATCCTTGTATGCAGCAATGTAACACCTCAACTCCCAGTTTAAGTGACGTCATCATCGCAGTTCTCACAAGCTTCTCTATCAACAGCCAGTCCAGTGTGCATTCTGAACACTGAAGTGTGGTTGAAGAATAGCACACCTTTCCCTCTCATTGAACTGTTGAAGGACGGGACTCAACCTGCGTGCCAAACAGGACACAGGCTAATTGTTGGTGTTGTTTTTAGGGGGGGGGGGACTGCCTGGCTGCACAAAGGCACCGTTGTCTGAGGAAGTGAGGTCACTGTGAAAGCCCTGGGTTGTATTCATTAGGGGAAACGGTAGCAAAACCTCTTGCAACTTGAAACTTTAAGCACCCCTTGTTTTTCTGCCGAGCGCATTTGGGGGTGTTTGGTGACCGCTTGTGGGAGTATAAACCTATCCTAAGGGGATACACAGAGACACAGCAGCAACCGTTTCAACCCCAGACCACATAGCGAACACACACACACACACACACACACACCACACGTGTGGGTGTAGTTATCCTTTAATGCAGGGGGCACTAGCCAGAGACCGTTGTTTGGTTAGCGGTGTTTTTGTAGCCCTCATGAGATTGCAGAGTTTTCTAAGCAAATGGCCACTGGATTGATGCAAATAATCATGGTATCATTCTGCCAGGTAGGCATAAGCTGCTTTGTAGTTAGCTTTAAATTGAGAGAGTTTTGGGGAAAGCCTTTCCATCTACCAGCAGATGGTTATCATTAGCATCATCGCTAACGGCTACACTAAGTGTAGACTAGACATAACAACACCACAACACAGATGGGCATTCCTGAGCCCTTTCAGAAAGATGCAGGAAAATACTAATCACTGGTGCATTTTCTTCATGTCTTGTGAGTCACATGGGCAATTTTTAAGGAATGTTCTAGTAAGTTCAATACATTTTTGGAGTATTGTTTAATTCAGGTTTAATGTCTGGATTCCATGCTTGGTGCAACGCAGATCGTTTTTCTAGGGCCCTATATGTGTGTGTGTCTTAAAGGGTGTGTGGTGGTGTAACTGTCAGTGACTTCCTGTTCAGTGTAAGGTGAGACCTGAGAGATCAGGTGACTTCCTGATGTTGTGAGCTGTGTTGTCCACGTGTGACTGACCTCGCGCTATCTATCTATCTATCTATCTATCTATCTATCTATCTATAGGGTTGCGGCGGCGGCAACCAACAGGCACATGCAGGATGAGGAGGCGGAGCTGAGGCTCAGCTGACCCCGCCCCTTTAGTGTGACCTCCCGCCTACCCTCACCCCTCCTCGCCCATCCAGCCAGCCGGGCCCATGTTCTCTCCAGAGCAGGAAAATATCTCCCCCTCCTCCACCTCTTCCTCCAAAGTGCCAGTGAAATATGGAGAGCTCATGGTGCTGGGGTAAGGAGCCAACCACATTACAACACTTCACCACTTAGTTACTAAGTCAGATCCTTATGGCTGTTCCTCTATGGTGATGATACTAAGTCAGATCCTTATGGCTGTTCCTCTATGGTGATGATACTAAGTCAGATCCTTATGGCTGTTCCTCTATGTTGATGATACTAACTCAGATCCTTATGGCTGTTCCTCTATGGTGATGTTACTAACTCAGATCCTTATGGCTGTTCCTCTATGGTGATGTTACTAACTCAGATCCTTATGGCTGTTCCTCTATGGTGATGATACTAACTCAGATCCTTATGGCTGTTCCTCTATGGTGATGTTACTAACTCAGATCCTTATGGCTGTTCCTCTATGTTGATGATACTAACTCAGATACTTATGGCTGTTCCTCTACATTGGTCTCCAGGCTGTCAGGTAGATGATTATAACAGTAGTGTTGGTCCTGGTCTCCAGGCTGTCAGGTAGATGATTATAACAGTAGTGTTGGTCCTGGTCTCCAGGCTGTCAGGTAGATGATTATAACAGTAGTGTTGGTCCTGGTCTCCAGACTGTCAGGTAGATGATTATAACAGTAGTGTTGGTCCTGGTCGCCAGACTGTCAGGTAGATGATTATAACAGTAGTGTTGGTCTCCAGACTGTCAGGTAGATGATTATAACAGTAGTGTTGGTCCTGGTCTCCAGGCTGTCAGGTAGGTGATTATAACAGTAGTGTTGGTCCTGGTCTCCAGGCTGTCAGGTAGGTGATTATAACAGTAGTGTTGGTCTCCAGACTGTCAGGTAGATGATTATAACAGTAGTGTTGGTCTATCAGTGATGAGTGAGCTATCAGCAGAGCTGGAACACACAGAGACACACAGCATAAACCTAACTTTAAACCTAGCCTTTGTCCTCATGTGGACATGGGAAATACTTTAGGGGTTTTCCAGTACCCACAAGGACAGTAATACAAGCCCACACACACACACACACACACACACACACACACACACACACACACACACACACACACACAATGACAGGCATGTCTGTGAACTCACAGCAACTCTCCCTGCCTGCTCTTGGAACACTTGCTTCCCAAATGGCATCCTATCCCTTTGTTTATCTCTCCCTCTCTCTCTCCCTCTCTCTCTCCCTCTCTCTCTCCCTCTCTCTCTCCCTCTCTCTCTCCCTCTCTCTCTCCCTCCCTCTCTCTCTCTTTAGGTACAATGGCTCTCTACCCAACGGTGATCGAGGCAGGAGGAAAAGCCATTTCAGTCTGTCTAGGAGGCCCAAGGCTAATGGTGTCAGACCCAGCACAGTGCACGCTGCCTGCACCGCACAGGCAGCCAAGGTAACACACACCTACACACACACACACACACACCCCTACCAGTCTCTCTTGTCATGATTTGTGTTTTGTGTTATATTTGTATTTTTAATCCCAGCACCTGTCCCTGCAGGAGGCATTTTGCCCTTTGGTAGGCCGTCGTTGTATATAAGATTTTTTTCTTAACTGACTTGTCTAGTTAAATAAAGGTAAAAAAAACTATTGGAATTCAATTAAAAACCTACACACACACACACACACACACACAACCCCATAACACTCCTGCCTTGGTTAACAGTGTGAGTATGTGAACCATGCCTTTATGAACACACGGAACACACTGGCTGTTTATGGGAGAGTTAAGTGTGAACTGTCCAATGAAGGGCAGCAAACAGATGTCCTACAAAGTGTGTCCTTGGAAACACATGTCTGTTTCCATCCTGTTTATTAACTCTTTAAACAGGCCTGTTAAACCACAAGGCTGGCATTATTGGGGAGGATTTGGATTAGTGATTGAGGTGTGTGTGGGAGGGAGGGAGGGAGGGAGGGGGAAACGTCTAGAACGCTACTTAGCAGATAGAAATATAACAAAAAGAGCTGAGGACAGAACCTTGTCTGTTCAACATTTCTATACTGAACGTTCCTCTTTTCTCCATTCCTCCCATGTCTCCGTCCTCCCTCCCCTGTCTCCGTCCTCCCTCCCTCCCCTGTCTCCGTCCTCCCTCCCTCCCTCCCCTGTCTCCGTCCTCCCTCCCTCCACTGTCTCCGTCCTCCCTCCCTCCCCTGTCTCCGTCCTCCCTCCCCCCCTGTCTCCGTCCTCCCTCCCTCCCCTGTCTCCGTCTTCCGTCCTCCCTCCCCTCTGTCCCTCCCTCCCCTCCCTCCCTCTCCTCTCCAGGCTATCAGCAACAAGGACCAACACAGCATCTCCTACACGTTATCCAGAGGTCAGACGGTGGTGGTGGAGTATACTCATGATAACAACACAGACATGTTCCAGGTAACTACAAGCTCATAGTGCCGTGCGCTCACCTTCCCTGTTCCCTCCCTTGGTAGTGCTTCTCTTGTCCGTGCCGTGTGCTCGCCGTGCCGTGTGCTCGCCGTGCCGTGTGCTCGCCGTGCCGTGTGCTCGCCGTGCCATGTGCTCGCCGTGCTGTCAGACTCTGGCGCTGCAGTCAAGTTTTAAATATGCTAAACCATAGTTTGTGACATCACCATGTCGCCACCATCAACGATGGCTGTCACACATCGATAGACCATACAATCTTAGTCACCCAACACTAATGTAGTGCACTTCTTTTGCCCAGGGCCCAAAGAGCTCTGTAGTGCACCCTATTCCTTAAGTAGTGCACTTCTTTTAACCAGGGCCCATAGGACTATTAGGGTGCCATTTGGGACCTATACATATTGTTATATTTATGTGAATGTATTGGCTTGTTTGTACTTTGGATAGTGTTGTGTGTTTACTAGTTCCAGTATGAAGATAGTATTGTCTGAGTCAGAATGGCCCATAGGGCAGGAGCCTGTTTCTGTGAGGCAGTCTAAAGTACCAGTAAAC
This sequence comes from Salmo trutta, assembly GCF_901001165.1. NCBI lineage: Eukaryota > Metazoa > Chordata > Actinopteri > Salmoniformes > Salmonidae > Salmo > Salmo trutta. The sequence goes on along the minus strand of NC_042961.1, from coordinate 2,272,678 downwards.
CCCCTTGATAAGACCTTATAATGTGGATAAATAACATATTACCTGTTTTGAATGGAATTAGCTTTAAATCTACCTGTGCAGTCAATGTCTCTAAACACATTTACCCCTCTGTCTTTCTCTCTCCCCATTTCTCTCCCTCTCTGTCTCCCACATAAAGTCAAGCTACTTGTAACATATTGTCTCTTCTCTCCCACCGTTCCCCTCCCTCCTCCTGTCAGATTGGTCGTTCCACAGAGAGCCCTATAGACTTTGTGGTAACCGACACGGTGGCAGGCAGCCAGAGTAACTCAGACACCCAGTCAGTCCAGAGCACCATCTCTCGCTTCGCCTGCCGTGTCTTGTGTCAGAGGACGCCCCCCTACACCGCACGCATCTACGCTGCCGGCTTCGACAGCTCCAAGAACATCTTCCTAGGGGTGAGTGGGGGGAGGGGTGGGGTGGTGTGGGACGGGGGGAGGGGTGGTGTGGGACGGGGGGGGGAGGTGTGGGACGGGGGGGGTGTGTGCCACTAAAATGAAAATGGGGGGGATTTTCACCTCCCTCTTTGATTTGTTAAACTATTCAGAAAGGTACATACCACACAGTACAGTAAATCATGACACCATAAAGACAATGAACAACTTACTTTCTATTCCCCCGCCAGGAGAAGGCCGCTAAATGGAAGACGTGTGACGGTCAGATGGACGGACTGACCACCAACGGCGTGCTGGTGATGCACCCTCGCCACGGCTTCACAGAGGACTCCAAACCGGGCGTCTGGAGAGAGATCTCCGTCTGCGGAAACGTCTTCACCCTCCGAGAGACCCGCTCCGCTCAGCAGCGGGGCAAGATGGTGAGACACACACACACACACACACACACACACACACACAGGGCAAGATGGTGAGAGAGACACACACACACACACACACACAGGGCAAGATGGTGAGACACACACACACACACACACACACACACACACACACACAGGGCAAGATGGTGAGACACTCACACACACACACAGGGCAAGATGGTGAGAGAGACACACACACACACACACACACACACACACACACACACAGGGCAAGATGGTGAGACACACACACACACACACAGGGCAAGATGGTGAGAGACACACACACACAGGGCAAGATGGTGAGAGACACACACACACAGGGCAAGATGGTGAGAGACACACACACACACAGGGCAAGATGGTGAGAGACACACACACACAGGGCAAGATGGTGAGAGACACATACACACAGGGCAAGATGGTGAGAGACACACACACGGCAAGATGGTGAAAGAGGGGAGGGAGAGAGTGAGGGGGAGGGAGGAGAGAGGTAATGTGAAAACACATTCTACTATAAAGGGAGAGGGAGGGAGATGATTCCACAAGTAGTTTTTATTTCACTACTCGTTAGCAATTCCAAATGGCAGCGCAGGTCTTTATCAAGCATCATCCCACCTCCCCTCTTCCTCCTCTCATCCCTCTCCTCCTCCTCTCCTTCTCTCATCCCTCCCCTCTTTCTCCTCCTCTCATCCCTCTCCTCCTCTCCTCCTTCTCTCATCCCTCTCCTCCTCCTCTCCTCTCATCCCTCCCCTCTTTCTCCTCCTTCTCTCATCCCTCTCCTCCTCCTCCTTCTCTCATCCCTCTCCTCCTCTCCTCCTCTCCTCTCATCCCTCTCCTCCTCCTCTCCTTCTCTCATCCCTCTCCTCCTCCTCCTCTCCTCTCATCCCTCTCCTCCTCCTCCTCTCCTCTCATCCCTCTCCTCCTCCTCCTCTCCTCTCATCCCTCTCCTCCTCCTCCTCTCCTCTCATCCCTCTCCTCCTCCTCCTCTCCTCTCATCCCTCTCCTCCTCCTCCTCCTCGCTTCCTCTCATCCCTCTCCTCCTCCTCTCCTCTCATCCCTCTCCTCCTCCTCGCTTCCTCTCATCCCTCTCCTCCTCCTCTCCTCTCATCCCTCTCCTCCTCCTCTCCTTCTCTCATCCCTCTCCTCCTTCTCTCATCCCTCTCCTCATGTCTCCCGGTGCAGCAACAAATGAACGAGTATGTTATGTGGAGCTTTTAACCTCTCTTGGTCAGGTGGGACGCTAGCGTCAAATTCAAAACAAAAGGCTTTACGGCGAAAGCATAAAGTTAGATTATGTTAGGACAGGTACAACACAAGAAAAACCACACAGCCATGTTCCAAGCAGGAGAGGGGTCACAAATACCAGAAATTCAGCTAAAATGAAGCACTAACCTTTGACGATCTTCATCAGATGACACTCCTAGGACTCAATGTTACACAATACATGTATGTTTTGTTCGATAAAGTTCATATTTATATCCAAAAACAGCATTTTACATTGGCGCGTGATGTTCAGAAAATATTTTGCCTCCAAAACTGCCGGTGAATCAGCACACAACAACGTTGATAAAATATTAAACTGTTATTCAAAGAATTATAGATAACCATCTCCTTTATGCAACCGCTGTGACAGATTTCAAAAAAGCTTCACGGGGAAAGCACACTTTGCAATAATCTGAGTACGGCGCTCAGAAACATACACCAGGCAATACAGATACAGAAAAATGTAGCTCCGGTCTTTTAGTTTTGAATGGTTTGGGTTAGAGACAAGCAGTTTTCTGCATTGTAAAGGTCCAACCACGGAGACACAGCCATTCTCTGTGTGTTTCTATAGCAGGGGCTCTGGTATAGCTAAGCCCAGAGCCATACAGTACCAGGGGCTCTGGTATAGCTAAGCCCAGAGCCATACAGTACCAGGGGCTCTGGTATAGCTAAGCCCAGAGCCATACAGTACCAGGTGCTCTGGTATAGCTAAGCCCAGAGCCATACAGTACCAGAGGCTCTGGTATAGCTAAGCCCAGAGCCATACAGTACCAGGGGTTCTGGTATAGCTAAGCCCAGAGCCATACAGTACCAGGGGCTCTGGTATAGCTAAGCCCAGAGCCATACAGTACCAGACCCTCTGGTATAGCTAAGCCCAGAGCCATACAGTACCAGGGGTTCTGGTATAGCTAAGCCCAGAGCCATACAGTACCAGGGGCTCTGGTATAGCTAAGCCCAGAGCCATACAGTACCAGGGGCTCTGGTATAGCTAAGCCCAGAGCCATTCAGTACCAGGGGCTCTGGTATAGCTAAGCCCAGAGCCATTCAGTACCAGGGGCTCTGGTATAGCTAAGCCCAGAGCCATTCAGTACCAGGGGCTCTGGTATAGCTAAGCCAAGAGCCATACAGTACCAGGGGTTCTGGTATAGCTAAGCCCAGAGCCATACAGTACCAGAGGCTCTGGTATAGCTAAGCCCAGAGCCATACAGTACCAGAGGCTCTGGTATAGCTAAGCCCAGAGCCATACAGTACCAGAGGCTCTGGTATAGCTAAGCCCAGAGCCATACAGTACCAGAGGCTCTGGTATAGCTAAGCCCAGAGCCATACAGTACCAGGGGTTCTGGTATAGCTAAGCCCAGAGCCATACAGTACCAGGGGTTCTGGTATAGCTAAGCCCAGAGCCATACAGTACCAGAACCTCTGGTATAGCTAAGCCCAGAGCCATACAGTACCAGAGGCTCTGGTATAGCTAAGCCCAGAGCCATACAGTACCAGAGGCTCTGGTATAGCTAAGCCCAGAGCCATATATTTAAGAAATAAATGACTTTTGCTTGGATGCTCACCTCTCAAATGTAACATTAGCTTGAGAACACTGGACTTAAAACAACCACACAGATATAACCAAGTAACGTTTAATGTTTTACCTGACCTCCACTAGTGCTCCCAAGTCAAAAGTCCACTGGTCACGTTAATAAGTGAGTATTTAAAAAAATCATGTTTCACAGCACCTGAGAGTTCCTCAAGGCCTCGGCACACCGGTGGGAACCAGGCATCTACAGAATGCCACAGGAAAATGACCTCCTGTATAAAGTAGTGTAGTCACCCACCTTCCCTGTTCCCTCCTGTATAAAGTAGTGTAGTCACTCACCTTCCCTGTTCCCTCCTGTATAAAGTAGTGTTGTCACTCACCTTCGCTGTTCCCTCCTGTATAAAGTAGTGTAGTCCCTCACCTTCCCTGAGCCCTCCTGTATAAAGTAGTGTAGTCACTCACCTTCCCTGTTCCGTCCTGTATAAAGTAGTGTTGTCACTCACCTTCGCTGTTCCCTCCTGTATAAAGTAGTGTAGTCCCTCACCTTCCCTGAGCCCTCCTGTATAAAGTAGTGTACTCCCTCACCTTCCCTGAGCCCTCCTGTATAAAGTAGTGTACTCCCTCACCTTCCCTCTACCCTCCTGTATAAAGTAGTGCAGTCACCCACCTTCCCTGTTCCCTCCTGTATAAAGTAGTGCAGTCACCCACCTTCCCTGAGCCCTCCTGTAGAAAGTAGTGTAGTCACCCACCTTCCCTGTGCCCTCCTGTAGAAAGTAGTGTAGTCACCCACCTTCCCTGAGCCCTCCTGTAGAAAGTAGTGCAGTCACCCACCTTCCCTGTACCCTCCTGTATAAAGTAGTGTAGTCACCCACCTTCCCTGTTCCCTCCTGTATAATGTAATGCAGTCACCCACCTTCCCTGAGCCCTCCTGTATAAAGTAGTGTAGTCACTCACCTTCCCTGTACCCTCCTGTATAAAGTAGTGTAGTCACCCACCTTCCCTGAGCCCTCCTGTAGAAAGTAGTGCAGTCACCTACCTTCCCTGAACCCCTCCTGTATAAAGTAGTGCAGTCACCCACCTTCCCTGAGCCCTCCTGTATAAAGTAGTGCAGTCACCCACCTTCCCTGAGCCCTCCTGTATAAAGTAGTGCAGTCACCCACCTTCCCTGAGCCCTCCTGTATAATGTAATGCAGTCACCCACCTTCCCTGAGCCCTCCTGTATAAAGTAGTGCAGTCACCTTCCCTGTCCCCTCCTGTATAAAGTAGTGTAGTCACTCACCTCCCCTGTTCCCTCCTGTATAAAGTAGTGTTGTCACTCACCTTCGCTGCTCCCTCCTGTATAAAGTAGTGTAGTCCCTCACCTTCCCTGAGCCCTCCTGTATAAAGTAGTGTAGTCCCTCACCTTCCCTGAGCCCTTCTGTATAAAGTAGTGTAGTCCCTCACCTTCCCTGAGCCCTCCTGTATAAAGTAGTGTAGTCACTCACCTTCCCTGTTCCCTCCTGTATAAAGTAGTGTAGTCCCTCACCTTCCCTGAGCCCTCCTGTATAAAGTAGTGTAGTCCCTCACCTTCCCTGTCCCCTCCTGTATAAAGTAGTGCAGTCACCTTCCCTGTCCCCTCCTGTATAAAGTAGTGTAGTCCCTCACCTTCCCTGAGCCCTCCTGTATAAAGTAGTGTACTCCCTCACCTTCCCTCTACCCTCCTGTATAAAGTAGTGCAGTCACCCACCTTCCCTGAGCCCTCCTGTAGAAAGTAGTGCAGTCACCCACCTTCCCTGAGCCCTCCTGTATAATGTAATGCAGTCACCCACCTTCCCTGAGCCCTCCTGTATAAAGTAGTGCAGTCACCTACCTTCCCTGAACCCCTCCTGTATAAAGTAGTGTAGTCACCCACCTTCCCTGAGCCCTCCTGTATAAAGTAGTGCAGTCACCCACCTTCCCTGAACCCCTCCTGTATAAAGTAGTGCAGTCACCTACCTTCCCTGAGCCCTCCTGTATAAAGTAGTGCAGTCACCCACCTTCCCTGAGCCCTCCTGTATAAAGTAGTGCAGTCACTCACCTTCCCTGAGCCCTCCTGTATAAAGTAGTGCAGTCACCCACCTTCCCTGTACCCTCCTGTATAAAGTAGTGCAGTCACCCACCTTCCCTGAGCCCTCCTGTATAATGTAGTGCAGTCACTCACCTTCCCTGAGCCCTCCTGTATAAAGTAGTGTAGTCACTCACCTTCCCTGTTCCCTCCTGTATAAAGTAGTGCAGTCACCCACCTTCCCTGAGCCCTCCTGTATAATGTAATGCAGTCACTCACCTTCCCTGAGCCCTCCTGTATAAAGTAGTGTAGTCACCCACCTTCCCTGTACCCTCCTGTATAAAGTAGTGCAGTCACCTACCTTCCCTGATCCCTCCTGTATAAAGTAGTGCAGTCACCTACCTTCCCTGTACCCTCCTGTATAAAGTAGTGCAGTCACCTACCTTCCCTGTTCCCTCCTGTATAAAGTAGTGCAGTCACCTACCTTCCCTGTCCCCTCCTGTATAAAGGAGTGCAGTCACATGAATTAAATGAACCTCCACACAGCTGCAGGGTCCAGTAATGTCATGGGGAAGAAGAACAATACCACACTTCATCATTTATCCTGAATTTAAAGGGGCAATAAACCAAGTGTTACCCGTTACTCCAACTAAAGAAGCCTGGTAAAGCCTTAGCAAGACCCTTTTAGTGGTCAAAACATTTATTTAAGGAAAAAGCTAAATTTAGGACAAGAACATGTTTAGGCCTTTGTCTTCTCCTTGACATGTCTTAGGTTTAGTGTGAATGTCAGGGATTTCAGCCTGTAGCCTATGGCAGTATACCCAGCCTGTAGTTGATTTGAGCCTGTAGCCTATGGCAGTATACCCAGCCTGTAGTTGATTTGAGCCTGTAGCCTATGGCAGTATACCCAGCCTGTAGTTGATTTGAGCCTGTAGCCTATGGCAGTATACCCAGCCTGTAGTTGATTTGAGCCTGTAGCCTATGGCAGTATACCCAGCCTGTAGTTGATTTGAGGCTGTAGCCTATGGCAGTATACCCAGCCTGTAGTTGATTTGAGCCTGTAGCCTATGGCAGTATACCCAGCCTGTAGTTGATTTGAGGCTGTAGCCTATGGCACTATACCCAGCCTGTAGTTAATTTGAGCCTGTAGCCTATGGCATTATACCCAGCCTGTAGTTAATTTGAGCCTGTAGCCTATGGCAGTATACCCAGCCTGTAGTTGATTTGAGCCTGTAGCCTATGGCAGTATACCCAGCCTGTAGTTGATTTGAGCCTGTAGCCTATGGCAGTATACCCAGCCTGTAGTTGATTTGAGCCTGTAGCCTATGGCAGTATACCCAGCCTGTAGTTGATTTGAGCCTGTAGCCTATGGCAGTATACCCAGCCTGTAGTTGATTTGAGCCAGTAGCCTATGGCAGTATACCCAGCCTGTAGTTGATTTGAGCCTGTAGCCTATGGCATTATACCCAGCCTGTAGTTAATTTGAGCCTGTAGCCTATGGCAGTATACCCAGCCTGTAGTTGATTTGAGCCTGTAGCCTATGGCAGTATACCCAGCCTGTAGTTGATTTGAGCCTGTAGCCTATGGCACTATACCCAGCCTGTAGTTGATTTGAGCCTGTAGCCTATGGCAGTATACCCAGCCTGTAGTTGATTTGAGGCTGTAGCCTATGGCAGTATACCCAGCCTGTAGTTGATTTGAGCCTGTAGCCTATGGCACTATACCCAGCCTGTAGTTGATTTGAGGCTGTAGCCTATGGCAGTATACCCAGCCTGTAGCCTATGGCACTATACCCAGCCTGTAGTTGATTTGAGCCTGTAGCCTATGGCAGTTTACCCAGCCTGTAGTTGATTTGAGCCTGTAGCCTATGGCAGTATACCCAGCCTGTAGTTGATTTGAGCCTGTAGCCTATGGCACTATACCCAGCCTGTAGCCTATGGCAGTATACCCAGCCTGTAGTTGATTTGAGCCTGTAGCCTATGGCAGTATACCCAGCCTGTAGTTGATTTGAGCCTGTAGCCTATGGCAGTATACCCAGCCTGTAGTTGATTTGAGCCTGTAGCCTATGGCAGTATACCCAGCCTGTAGTTAATTTGAGCCTGTAGCCTATGGCAGTATACCCAGCCTGTAGTTGATTTCAGCCTGTAGCCTATGGCAGTATACCCAGCCTGTAGTTGATTTGAGCCTGTAGCCTATGGCAGTATACCCAGCCTGTAGTTGATTTGAGCCTGTAGCCTATGGCAGTATACCCAGCCTGTAGTTGATTTGAGCCTGTAGCCTATGGCAGTATACCCAGCCTGTAGTTGATTTGAGCCTGTAGCCTATGGCAGTATACCCAGCCTGTAGTTGATTTGAGGCTGTAGCCTATGGCAGTATACCCAGCCTGTAGTTGATTTGAGCCTGTAGCCTATGGCAGTATACCCAGCCTGTAGTTGATTTGAGGCTGTAGCCTATGGCACTATACCCAGCCTGTAGTTAATTTGAGCCTGTAGCCTATGGCATTATACCCAGCCTGTAGTTAATTTGAGCCTGTAGCCTATGGCAGTATACCCAGCCTGTAGTTGATTTGAGCCTGTAGCCTATGGCAGTATACCCAGCCTGTAGTTGATTTGAGCCTGTAGCCTATGGCAGTATACCCAGCCTGTAGTTGATTTGAGCCTGTAGCCTATGGCAGTATACCCAGCCTGTAGTTGATTTGAGCCTGTAGCCTATGGCATTATACCCAGCCTGTAGTTAATTTGAGCCTGTAGCCTATGGCAGTATACCCAGCCTGTAGTTGATTTGAGCCTGTAGCCTATGGCAGTATACCCAGCCTGTAGTTGATTTGAGCCTGTAGCCTATGGCACTATACCCAGCCTGTAGTTGATTTGAGCCTGTAGCCTATGGCAGTATACCCAGCCTGTAGTTGATTTGAGGCTGTAGCCTATGGCAGTATACCCAGCCTGTAGTTGATTTGAGCCTGTAGCCTATGGCACTATACCCAGCCTGTAGTTGATTTGAGGCTGTAGCCTATGGCAGTATACCCAGCCTGTAGCCTATGGCACTATACCCAGCCTGTAGTTGATTTGAGCCTGTAGCCTATGGCAGTTTACCCAGCCTGTAGTTGATTTGAGCCTGTAGCCTATGGCAGTATACCCAGCCTGTAGTTGATTTGAGCCTGTAGCCTATGGCACTATACCCAGCCTGTAGCCTATGGCAGTATACCCAGCCTGTAGTTGATTTGAGCCTGTAGCCTATGGCAGTATACCCAGCCTGTAGTTGATTTGAGCCTGTAGCCTATGGCAGTATACCCAGCCTGTAGTTGATTTGAGCCTGTAGCCTATGGCAGTATACCCAGCCTGTAGTTAATTTGAGCCTGTAGCCTATGGCAGTATACCCAGCCTGTAGTTGATTTCAGCCTGTAGCCTATGGCAGTATACCCAGCCTGTAGTTGATTTCAGCCTGTAGCCTATGGCAGTATACCCAGCCTGTAGTTGATTTGAGACTGTAGCCTATGGCAGTATACCCAGCCTGTAGTTGATTTGAGCCTGTAGCCTATGGCAGTATACCCAGCCTGTAGTTGATTTGAGCCTGTAGCCTATGGCAGTATACCCAGCCTGTAGTTGATTTGAGCCTGTAGCCTATGGCAGTATACCCAGCCTGTAGTTGATTTGAGCCTGTAGCCTATGGCAGTATACCCAGCCTGTAGTTGATTTGAGCCTGTAGCCTATGGCAGTATACCCAGCCTGTAGTTGATTTGAGGCTGTAGCCTATGGCAGTATACCCAGCCTGTAGTTGATTTGAGGCTGTAGCCTATGGCAGTATACCCAGCCTGTAGCTGTACATTTTAGATAGTGATATATGACAGTGTGTGTGTCGGTCAGTAGAGGACTCTCCACCAGGCAGGTGACTGGGGGAAACAGAAGCAGTCAACACAGCAGCATAGTGTCCTACAGTATGCCCTTCACACACACCCTACCCCCCACACACCCTACCCTACCCTACCCTACCCCCCCACCCCACACACACCCTACCCCCCCCACACACACACACCCTACCCCCCCACCCCACACACCCTACACACACACACACACACACACACACACACACACACACACACACACACACACACCCTACCCCCCACACACACACACACACCCTACCCTACACACCCTACCCCCCCCCACACACACACACACACACACACACACACACACACACACACACTACCCCAAACCCCCCACACACACACCCTCCCCCTCACACAGACACACCCTCCCCTACACACACACATGCACAAACCATCCATACAAACACACAGATATGCGCATGCAGACATGTTCACACACCCCACCAGAACCCAGAGCCAGTAGGCCTGTTTGTCCTTCCCCAGTTTGAGTGTTCAGGGTTGAAGTCATTGTAATTAAGGATAGACCCATAGAACACACACTCACACACTCCCCAGGGCCTGGAGTCCTTACAGTGTGTGTTGATAAAAACCTTGATTTATAATGAGAGTGTGACATGATTTTGTGTGTGACGTGTGTGTGTGTGTGTGTGTGTGTGTGTGTGTGTGAGACAGGGTGTGTGTGTGTGTATGTGTGTGAGACAGGATGTGAGTTGTGTGTATGTGTGTGAGACAGGATGTGAGTTGGGTGTCGTGTGTGAGACAGGATGTGAGTTGGGTGTCGTGTGTGAGACAGGATGTGAGTTGGGTGTCGTGTGTGAGACAGGATGTGAGTTGGGTGTCGTGTCGTGTGTGAGACAGGATGTGAGTTGGGTGTCGTATCGTGTTTGAGACAGGATGTGAGTTGGGTGTCGTGTTTGAGACAGGATGTGAGTTGGGTGTCGTGTGTGTGTGTGTGTGTGTGTGTGTGTGTGTGTGTGTGTGTGTGTGTGTGTGTGTGTCAGTAATGTGTACCAGCTCTCCAACCTCTCTACAGAGACATGGAGAACAGATGGGCTAGCCTGCCACCTACAGGGCTATACTAGACACTACACCCCTTCAACACTGTGCTCCTTAAAAGTAGACTTAGAGATGCACAAAGTAAACAGCAATATTGTCCGGTCCATTTCCTCAACAACTAAGAGCGTTGAAGCGCGCGGCTAAACTTCTCTGTTGTTTTGGTCCAGTAGCTCAGTCCTTGTAGCAGCGTGAAGCGCACCTGTGTACATGCACAGATACTCGGTGGGACTGAGAGAGTGAAGTCATGCACAGATACTCGGTGTGACTGAGAGAGTGAAGTCATGCACAGATACTCGGTGTGACTGAGAGAGTGAAGTCATGCACAGATACTCGGTGTGACTGAGAGTGAAGTCATGCACAGATACTCGGTGTGACTGAGAGAGTGAAGTCATGCACAGATACTCGGTGTGACTGAGAGAGTGAAGTCATGCACAGATACTCGGTGTGACTGAGAGAGTGAAGTCATGCACAGATACTCGGTGTGACTGAGAGTGAAGTCATGCACAGATACTCGGTGTGACTGAGAGAGTGAAGTCAGGCACAGATACTCGGTGTGACTGAGAGAGTGAAGTCATGCACAGATACTCGGTGTGACTGAGAGAGTGAAGTCATGCACAGATACTCGGTGTGACTGAGAGAGTGAAGTCATGCACAGATACTCGGTGTGACTGAGAGTGAAGTCATGCACAGATACTCGGTGTGACTGAGAGAGTGAAGTCAGGCACAGATACTCGGTGTGACTGAGAGAGTGAAGTCATGCACAGATACTCGGTGTGACTGAGAGAGTGAAGTCAGGCACAGATACTCGGTGGGACTGAGAGAGTGAAGTCATGCACAGATACTCGGTGTGACTGAGAGAGTGAAGTCATGCACAGATACTCGGTGTGACTGAGAGAGTGAAGTCATGCACAGATACTCGGTGTGACTGAGAGTGAAGTCATGCACAGATACTCGGTGGGACTGAGAGAGTGAAGTCAGGCACAGATACTCGGTGTGACTGAGAGTGAAGTCAGGCACAGATACTCGGTGGGACTGAGAGAGTGAAGTCATGCATCGTGCTCATCTCAATATCTGCTGTGCTGCTCGTGGTGACGTCATATCGCTGAATCTAAGTTTACATTTTATTAAAGTGTAATCATCTGGACGTTTTAAAAGTAGGTTTAATGTGTGATGTTATTTTAACCAATGTTCTGTTCTGATGATGAAATGATGCATATTGTTGCATATATTGACGCGTGTATTGAAGATTGTCCCCTCTCCCCTCAGGTGGAGGCAGAGAGCCAGGAGCTGGTGGATGGCTCTCTGATAGACCTGTGTGGAGCCACGCTCCTGTGGCGCACGGCCGAGGGCCTGAGCCGCACCCCCACCGTGAAACACCTGGAGGCGCTACGTCAGGAAATCAACGCAGCCAGGCCCCAGTGTCCCGTCGGCTTCAACACCCTGGCCTTCCCCTCCATGAGACGCAAGGCAAGTTCCCTCCCTGATACAATGACAATACAAAAGAAAATATATCCCCCCCAAATAAATGTTTTGCACTTACAGCAGTTATTACATAGATTTTCCTTCTGGTTGCTCCAGCGGGAATCAAACTCACGACCCTGGTGTTGATGGCTCCATGCTCTATCAACTGAGCCAGACATTTTAGTCATTTAGCAGACTCTCTTATCCAGAGACACTACAGTAGTGAGTCATTTAGCAGACTCTCTTATCCAGAGACTACAGTAGTGAGTCATTTAGCAGACTCTGATCCAGAGACACTACAGTAGTGAGTCATTTAGCATACTCTCTTATCCAGAGACACTACAGTAGTGAGTCATTTAGCAGACTCTCTTATCCAGAGATACTACAGTAGTGAGTCATTTAGCAGACTCTCTTATCCAGAGACTACAGTAGTGAGTCATTTAGCAGACTCTGATCCAGAGACACTACAGTAGTGAGTCATTTAGCAGACTCTCTTATCCAGAGACACTACAGTAGTGAGTCATTTAGCAGACTCTCTTATCCAGAGACACTACAGTAGTGAGTCATTTAGCAGACTCTCTTATCCAGAGCCACTACAGTAGTGAGTCATTTAGCAGACTCTCTTATCCAGAGACACTACAGTAGTGAGTCATTTAGCAGACTCTCTTATCCAGAGACACTACAGTAGTGAGTCATTTAGCAGACTCTCTTATCCAGAGACACTACAGTAGTGAGTCATTTAGCAGACTCTCTTATCCAGAGACACTACAGTAGTGAGTCATTTAGCAGACTCTCTTATCCAGAGACACTACAGTAGTGAGTCATTTAGCAGACTCTCTTATCCAGAGACACTACAGTAGTGAGTCATTTAGCAGACTCTCTTATCCAGAGACACTACAGTAGTGAGTCATTCTAGCAGACTCTCTTATCCAGAGATACTACAGTAGTGAGTCATTTAGCAGACTCTCTTATCCAGAGATACTACAGTTAGTGGCTAGGTGGGACAACCACATCTCAGTCATAGTCAGTACATTTGTCCTTAATGAGTAAAGTCAGAGCTAGTAGGGAAAGACCAGTTGTAGAGAAGGCAGCAGGGGGTTTCTGTTCTGTTTGTTTTCTAATGTATCCAAGTGTTTCTGTTGTTGCTGTATGTGTTGCTGGTGACTATTCCATTCTCCCCTTATGGGATTACTTACAATGTATCGTTCTACTGTAGGACACCCCAGATGAGAAGCAGCCGTGGGTCTATCTCCAGTGTGGCCACGTCCATGGTTACCACAACTGGGGGAGCCACCGGGACAGAGACAGGCTGGACCGGGACCAGGAGGAGAGGGAGCCGGGCCGGAGCAGGGAGTGTCCTATGTGTCGAGCCAGTGGGCCGTACGTTCCCCTCTGGTTGGGCTGCGAGGCAAGCTTCTATCTGGACACGGCTCCGCCCACCCACGCCTTCTCACCGTGTGGTCACGTGTGTTCTGAGAAGACGGCTGTGTTCTGGAGTCAGATCCCGCTGCCGCACGGAACACACACCTTCCACGCCGCCTGTCCCTTCTGCGCCCAGCAACTGAGCGGCGAGCAGGGATACGTTAGACTCATCTTCCAGGGCCCACTCGACTAGGGGGACTATTTGTCCTTGGTCGGAACTACTTTCTTTTTGGTCGCAAAGGAACGACGTTTATAACAAAAAGCATATAACTTCCAACTCCCTGGGATTTTGGGGCGGGGGGGATTGTCTGGACTATTCTCTCCGTTTCTGTTTGTCTCTCTCTGTGTTTTTAAGTGACCTTTTCTATTTTTGATTTTTATTGGGAATGAAAACAAAGATTTCTATATTTTCATGTGAAACAGAAAAAGAAACCAAAACACTACTGGGGGATTTAATTGAGTTTTCTGAAAGAACTGTAAACTGTATTTATCTATTGTACTAACATATGACCACATATGGGTTTATTCTCCTTTATTGTTGCAATATCCATCCGTATCCATGTTTAAGACTTAAAGTCCTTTATTTCTGCCCAGACTTCATAATAACTCAACTCCAAAATGAAGACAAGCTACATTAGTTACTCTCCTTTACTCTTCTTGGTCAATATGCTTCACTTCAATACTCTTTAACATTTTTATTGTGCTATTAGACTATAATAATAGCAGATTTCAAGGTCAAGGGTCGTATTCACTGGAAGCAAACAGGAAGGAACCTACCTCAATTGGTCTAATGAGAAACGTTTGTTTTCCGTTGCGAAACGTTTTGCTACGGTATGCAGTAATGAGTACGACCAAGGTGTGTTTTGGGGGTTCAGTTTTGTGTATAGCGGTGTGTGTCCCCCCCCACACATCATGTATCTATTGAGTATCCATGACAACGTCCTGTCATATTGAAACCTCTGTGTTGTGTGTCTGATGGGGAGTTCTGGCTGTGTGTAAGGGGGGGAAGTTTCCCCGAAGTACAGATCTAGGATCCGCTTCCCCTCCCCCAATCCTAACCTGAACCATTAGTGGGGAAAATGTGAAACTGACTCAAGATCAGCATCTAGGGGCAACTCCACCCTACACCGTGTTATAACTGTTAATTTTTTCCCACAAGGCATTGCCATGACCTTTCACATTTGAAGCAATAGATTTGGATGCAGACTTCCTACTTTTCGAGCAACTTGGGATTTGTAGTCCCTTGATTGGTTAGCTAGATTGACAGCTATGTGATTGCTGTCTGTAGTTATGAATGAGTGTTGAACACACACACACACACTGTTGCCTGTGTAAAGACAGACCGGTCATGTTGAATGTCATTCTCTTCTTAAGTATCTAGTCGTCACGATAATTCTGAATGGAACAGTATTTATAGGGACAAAATACCTCAGTGTAAAAAGTAGTCCTGATCTTCAACCTTCAGAATTCAGTGGGGGGGGCATTACTTAGTATAAATTGTCTATGGATGGTATTTGATCATGTTTTTACTGTATGAGTGTATATTTTGTGTACAGTATTTTGTGGGTTGGTTCTTATATCCTTTTTGGGACCTAAAATCCCCCACAGTCCCCACAAGGCTAGTAAAACAAGGGACATTTTCCCTCATGGGGACATTTACCACGTCCTCATGAATACAAAGGCAATTTTAAGCTCAGCTATTAAGTTTAGGGTTAAGGTTAGGGAAAATAGGATTTTGAATGGAAATGAATTTTAGGTCCCCACGTGGGTAGAAGAACAAAGTGTGTGTTAGTATGTGTTGTATTGTGTACAGATGGTATCTCCACTCTCTCTGAATCTGACTGATACTCACCTCAGGGAGAACACACACACACACACACACACCTGTCTGTGTCTGGCCCATAGATATACACACACACACACACACCTGTCTGGCCCATAGATACACACACCTGTCTGGCCCATAGATATACACACCTGTCTGGCCCATAGATATATATACACACACACACACACACACACACACACGCCTGTCTGGCCCATAGATACACACACGCCTGTCTGGCCCATAGATACACACACACACACACACACACACACCTGTCTGGCCCATAGATACACACGCCTGTCTGGCCCATAGACATCCAAACAGACACTCTCCTTGCAACAGACTTCAGAGGATCCGTCATCAGTAGTTAAAGGTGTCTGTCTTGTCTTCTACAGCCCACTGTCCACAGCCTCATGTTTATACTCTACGTAAGTACGCAACACAAGCCCAGCCAAATGGCTGTTAGGGTTATTGTGTAGTAAAAATATACAAACGTGTTCAGACCTGCAATTTCATAATTACGCCGCATCACCATGTTGCGTAGGGTGTTGCGTTGTTGCGTAGGCTGTTGCGTAGGGTGGATAATACTCTTAACATCTTGTCTGTCAGCTGTTCTATGGACTTGTCAAAGGCACTGTGTTCCTCTTTATTGGGGAACGTGTGCAAGTAAGGGCTTTACTCTGGTCGTCCCTAATGGTACTCTGTTCCCTTCATAGGGTTCTGGTCGTCCCTAATGGTACTCTGTTCCCTTCATAGGGCTCTGGTCGTCCCTAATGGTACTCTGTTCCCTTCATAGGGTTCTGGTCGTCCCTAATGGTACTCTGTTCCCTTCATAGGGCTCTGGTTGACCCTAATGGTACTCTGTTCCCTTCATAGGGCTCTGGTCGTCCCTAATGGTACTCTGTTCCCTTCATAGGGCTCAGGTCGTCCCTAATGGTACTCTGTTCCCTTCATAGGGCTCTGGTCGTCCCTAATGGTACTCTGTTCCCTTCATAGGGCTCTGGTCGTCCCTAATGGTACTCTGTTCCCTTCATAGGGTTCTGGTCAATAGTAGTGCACTGTATAGTACAGCCGGGACGTTAAACCGATCATTATCGACACCGGCAGTACCGATCACTTATGGTATTAAACCGATCATTATCCACACCGGCAGTACCGATCACTTACCGTATTAAACCGATCATTATTGACACCGGCAGTACCGATCACTTATCGTATTAAACCGATCATTATTGACCCCCGGCAATACCGATCACTTATCGTATTAAACCGATCATTATCGACACACCGGCAACACCGATCACTTATGGTATTAAACCGATCATTATCGACACCGGCAGAACCGATCACTTACCGTATTAAACCGATCATTATCGACACAGGCAGTACCGATCAGTAATAGTAGTTTAAAGGAGAATAATACAAACTGTGGTGCAGATTAATGTTATAAACAGATTGTTCTATTTATTGGTATCGCATCAATTCAGGCAATTTATCACCATATGGATTTTGGTCCATATCACCCAGCTCTACTATATAGGGAATAGGGTGCCATTTTGGACTCAGCCAATGTCTGCCTCTGTATACTGTCTGCATGGTGTCGCTGTTTCTCTACGCCTCTCTCTAGCTCTGGTCCTGGGTGTTAGCGAAGGAAGGCTGAGCAGTAGCACCCTGGACCAGCGCTAGAGTATCTCTTCTGTCTGGAGGATTTCTGATGCTTTAAGGCAAAAGCTGAGAATGTTTTCTGATTTAACAGTTTTTGTACCGACTTTAAACAATAAAGTTTAAAACATGACACATTTTATATTTTCATTGTATTTTCATTTGTATTGTTACTCAAATGTTGCCATTGTATTGTGAATAGCGTTAGCTCAACTCTGTCCTCTTGTGGTTGAAATAGTCTGTGTTATTTCATAGTCACATGATACTAGAGCCTTTCTCTCTCTGTCTCTCTCAGCATTAACAAATTCATAATCTCTTGTGGACAGACTCAAGTAACGTGTGACGCAATTATTCTCAATTGTTGTAGTTCCGGGTTTCTGAGATTAACAAGTTCATTCAACTTCTCTGTGAGAAGAAAACCAGGACACCTTCTCCTGGATGAGTTCTGACATCTACATCCTTTACTGCCTTAATTTCTACCTCTTTCTTCCCTCCGTCCTGTCAGAGCTGCTCCAGAGAGTCAATAAAGATAAGCTGCTCCAGAGAGTCAATAAAGATAAGCTGCTCCAGAGAGTCAATAAAGATAAGCTGCTCCAGAGAGTCAATAAAGATAAGCTGCTCCAGAGAGTCAATAATGATAAGCTGCTCCAGAGAGTCAATAAAGATAAGCTGCTCCAGAGAGTCAATAAAGATAAGCTGCTCCAGAGAGTCAATAATGATAAGCTGCTCCAGAGAGTCAATAAAGATAAGCTGCTCTGCTCCAGAGAGTCAATAATGATAAGCTGCTCCAGAGAGTCAATAAAGATAAGCTGCTCCAGAGAGTCAATAAAGATAAGCTGCTCCAGAGAGTCAATAATGATAAGCTGCTCCAGAGAGTCAATAAAGATAAGCTGCTCCAGAGAGTCAATAAAGATAAGCTGCTCCAGAGAGTCAATAAAGATAAGCTGCTCCAGAGAGTCAATAAAGATAAGCTGCTCCAGAGAGTCAATAATGATAAGCTGCTCCAGAGAGTCAATAAAGATAAGCTGCTCCAGAGAGTCAATAAAGATAAGCTGCTCCAGAGAGTCAATAAAGATAAGCTGCTCCAGAGAGTCAATAATGATAAGCTGCTCCAGAGAGTCAATAAAGATAAGCTGCTCCAGAGAGTCAATAATGATAAGCTGCTCCAGAGAGTCAATAAAGATAAGCTGCTCCAGAGAGTCAATAAAGATAAGCTGCTACAGAGAGTCAATAATGATAAGCTGCTCCAGAGAGTCAATAATGATAAGCTGCTCCAGAGAGTCAATAAAGATAAGCTGCTCCAGAGAGTCAATAAAGATAAGCTGCTCCAGAGAGTCAATAAAGATAAGCTGCTTCAGAGAGTCAATGAAGATAAGCTGCTCCAGAGAGTCAATAAAGATAAGCTGCTCCAGAGAGTCAATAATGATAAGCTGCTTCAGAGAGTCAATGAAGATAAGCTGCTCCAGAGAGTCAATAAAGATAAGCTGCTCCAGAGAGTCAATAATGATAAGCTGCTTCAGAGAGTCAATAAAGATAAGCTGCTCCAGAGAGTCAATAATGATAAGCTGCTCCAGAGAGTCAATAAAGATAAGCTGCTCCAGAGTCAATAAAGATACTACTAAAGCCTCTGTGATGTCAGGTGTGATGTGTCAGTGTCTTGTGATGTCAGAGTTGTGTGTGTGTCAGTGTCTTGTGATGTCAGAGTTGTGTGTGTGCCAGTGTGTTGTGATGTCAGAGTTGTGTGTGTGTCAGTGTGTTGTGATGTCAGAGTTGTGTGTGTGTCAGTGTGTTGTGATGTCAGAGTTGTGTGTGTGTGTCAGTGTGTTGTGATGTCAGAGTTGTGTGTGTGTCAGTGTCTTGTGATGTCAGAGTTGTGTGTGTGTCAGTGTGTTGTGATGTAAGAGTTGTGTGTATGCCAGTGTGTTGTGATGTCAGAGTTGTGTGTGTGTCAGTGTGTTGTGATGTAAGAATTGTGTGTGTGTCAGTGTGTTGTGATGTCAGAGTTGTGTGTGTGTCAGTGTCTTGTGATGTCAGAGTTGTGTGATGTGTCAGTGTCTTGTGATGTCAGAGTTGTGTGTGTGTCAGTGTATTGTGATGTCAGAGCTGTGTGTGTGTCAGTGTGTTGTGATGTCAGAGTTGTGTGTGTGTCAGTGTATTGTGATGTCAGAGTTGTGTGTGTGTCAGTGTATTGTGATGTCAGAGTTGTGTGTGTGTCAGTGTGTTGTGATGTCAGAGTTGTGTGTGTGCCAGTGTGTTGTGATGTCAGAGTTGTGTGTGTGCCAGTGTGTTGTGATGTCAGAGTTGTGTGTGTGCCAGTGTGTTGTGATGTGTCAGGCTTTGTGGAACTGTTTTGAAGAGGGTTCTCTGTAATGAATGTGTGTCTGTGTTAGAGAGGAGGGTTGTTAGTGGTTTATTCTGATGGAACAGGAGAGATGCTTTTGAATTAGTCCAGATCAGAGCTTCTTCTTCACTTTGATCCGAGTGCAAAAAACGCTTCCTCTCCGTGTTCATGCATGTCTTGATTTTCTCCACGGTGAATCTAACATGCTACTGTATAAGAACAATGGACGTGTTCTATTATTACTATACCAGGCCTAGAATATAACACACCTTTATCCAATCGCTGTAGTGTGCAGTGATGTGTAAAATACAGACGTCAAGTTACACTAATGTGCTGCTGATAAATACAGTTGAAGTCAGAAGTTTACATACACCTTAGCCAAATACATTTAAACTCAGTTTTTCACAATTCCTGATATTTAATTCTAGTAAAAATCCCCTGTCTTAGGTCAGTTAGGATCACCACTTTATTTTAAGAATGTGAAATGTCAGAATAATAGTAGAGAGAATGATTTATTTCAGCTTTAATTTCTTTCATCACATTCCCAGTGGGTCAGAAGTTTACATACACTCAATTAGTATTTGGTAGCATTGCCTTTAAATTGTTTAACTTGGGTCAAACGTTTCGGGTAGCCTTCCACAAGCTTCCCACAATAAGTTGGGTGAATTTTGGCCCATTCCTCCTGACAGAGCTGACGTAACTGAGTCAGGTTTGTAGGCCTCCTTGCTTGCACATACTTTTTCAGTTCTGCTCACAAATTTTCTATGGGATTGAGGTCAGGGCTTTGTGATGGCCACTCCAATACATTGATTTTGTTGTCCATAAGCCATTTTGCCACAACTTTGGAAGTATGCTTGGGGTCATTGTCCATTTGGAAGACCCAAGCTTTAACTTCCTGACTGATGCAAGCTTCCCCCTTTTTCCTCCAAACATAACCTTGGTCATTATGGCCAAACAGTTCTATTTTTGTTTCATCAGACCAGAGGACATTTCTCCAAAAAGTATGATCTTTGTCCCCATGTGCAGTTGCAAACCGTAGTCTGGCTTTTTTATGGCGGTTTTGGAGCAGTGGCTTCTTCCTTGCTGAGCGGCCTTTCAGGTTATGTCGATATAGGACTCGTTTTACATTGGATATAGATACTTTGTACCTGTTTCCTCCAGCATCTTCACAAGGTCCTTTGCTGTTGTTCTGGGATTGATTTGCACTTTTCGCACCAAAGTACATTCATCTCTAGGAGACAGAACAAGTCTCCTTCCTGAGCGGTATGACGCCTGCGTGGTCCCATGGTGTTTATACTTGCATACCATTGTTTGTACAGATGAACGTGGTACCTTGAGGCGTTTGGAAATTGCTCCCAAGGATGAACCAGACTTGTGGAGGTCTACAATTTGTTTCTGAGGTCTTGGCTGATTTCTTTTGATTTTCCCATGATGTCAAGCAAAGAGGCACTGAGTTTGAAGGTAGGCCAGGTACACCTCCAATTGACTCAAATTATGTGCATTTGCCTATCAAAAGCTTCTAAAGCCATGACATCATTTTCTGGAATTTTCCAAGCTGTTTAAAGGCACAGTCTACTTAGTGTATGTAAACTTCTGACCCACTGGAATTGTGATGCAGTGAATTGTAAGGTAAATAATCTGTTTGTAAACAATTGTTGTCAAATTACTTGTGTCATGCAAAAAGTAGATATCGTAACCGACTTGCCAAAACTATAGTTTGTTAAGAAGAAATTTGTGGAGTGGTTGAAAAATGAGTTTTAATGACTCCAACCTAAGTGTATGTGAACTTCCGACATCACCTGTATATCATATCCCTGTTGGTTTAGTGGTTTGTGTTATTGTTAAAACACTCCTATCAGACCTGCAGACCAGAGAGAAGGTGCTGTTGCAGAGTTATTAAAGGTGTCATATTAATTTATTGTTACTGTAATGTTTTTGCACAGCCGTGTAGTTTTACCCCTTGGCAGTCACAACCTCTGGATCTGTCCCAAATGGTACCCTATTCCCAAGGTAGTGCACTACTTTGGACCAAGACCCATAGGATTCTGCTGAAACGTAGTGCACTACTTAGGACCAAGACCCATAGGGTTCTGCTGAAACGTAGTGCACTACTTTGGACCAAGACCCATAGGGTTCTGCTGAAACGTAGTGCACTACTTTGGACCAAGACCCATAGGGTTCTGCTGAAACGTAGTGCACTACTTTGGACCAAGACCCATAGGGTTCTGCTGAAACGTAGTGCACTACTTAGGACCAAGACCCATAGGGTTCTGCTGAAACGTAGTGCACTACTTTGGACCAAGACCCATAGGGTTCTGCTGAAACGTAGTGCACTACTTTGGACCAAGACCCATAGGGTTCTGCTGAAACGTAGTGCACTATATTTGTGTGGGATGTCTAAGTGGGAAATGGGGCTGTGATTTTCTCTCTTTAAAAATGATTGTATGTAGTACACAACAGGACAGTAGTGTCTCTCTGGAATCTGTCAGCGATCAGGAGAACACATGTAGAGTCCCAGCTGTTCAGTCTCTCTGGAGAGGAGTGGGACCTCTGATTTGATTCAGTCTCTCTGGAGAGGAATGGGACCTCTGATTTGATTCAGTCTCTCTGGGGAGGAATGGGACCTCTGCTTTGATTCAGTCTCTCTGGAGAGGAATGGGACCTCTGCTTTGATTCAGTCTCTCTGGAGAGGAATGTGACCTCTGCTTTGATTCAGTCTCTCTGGAGAGGAATGGGACCTCTGCTTTGATTCAGTCTCTCTGGAGAGGAGTGGGACCTGTCTGATAAATGATCAGCAGGGTATCTGTTATATCTGTCTGATCAGCAGGGTATCTGTTATATCTGTCTGATAGATGATCAGCAGGGTATCTGTTATATCTGTCTGATCAGCAGGGTATCTGTTATATCTGTCTGATAGATGATCAGCAGGGTATCTGTTATATCTGTCTGATAGATGATCAGCAGGGTATTTGTTATATCTGTCTGATAGATGATCAGCAGGGTATCTGTTATATCTGTCTGATAGATGATCAGCAGGGTATCTGTTATATCTGTCTGATCAGCAGGGTATCTGTTATATCTGTCTGATCAGCAGGGTATCTGTTATATCTGTCTGATCAGCAGGGTATCTGTTATATCTGTCTGATAGATGATCAGCAGGGTATCTGTTATATCTGTCTGATAGATGATCAGCAGGGTATTTGTTATATCTGTCTGATAGATGATCAGCAGGGTATCTGTTATATCTGTCTGATAGATGATCAGCAGGGTATCTGTTATATCTGTCTGATCAGCAGGGTATCTGTTATATCTGTCTGATCAGCAGGGTATCTGTTATATCTGTCTGATCAGCAGGGTATCTGTTATATCTGTCTGATAGATGATCAGCAGGGTATCTGTTATATCTGTCTGATAGATGAACGTAAAGACCATGATGAACCAGTCTCAGCCAGAGCAGAAAGGACTGAGAAACAGGGATGCAGGATATCTCAATGTGTCCTCTGCAGGCAAGGATTTGCACACTGCACACAGAACCAGGAAGTTTCTTATTACCCTTGTGGAGGCCACTCCTCCTCTGCACAAACAAGGAAATCGAAAGTTATCTCTGATACTCCTCTGTGCCGTTTGTTAGTGAGTGTCAAAATGGCAGAGGCATTTTTTGAAGATCGGGATTCATTTAGCTGTTCAATCTGCCTGGATCTACTGAAGGATCCGGTGACTACTTCCTGTGGACACAGCTACTGTATGGGCTGTATTGAGGGCAGCTGGGATCAGGACGACCTGAAAGGTGTTTACAGCTGCCCAGAGTGCCGACAGACCTTTCTCCAAAGGCCTGTTCTGAACAGAAACACGTTGCTGGCTAAAGTGGTGGAGAACCTGAAACATACTGCTCTTCATGCTGCTCCTCCTGCTCACTGTTATGCTGGACCTGGAGATGTGGAGTGTGATTTCTGCACTGGGAGAAAACACAAAGCCCTCATGTTCTGTCTGGCTTGTCTGGCCTCTTACTGTGAGACTCACCTCCAGCCTCACTATAATTTCCCTGCCTTAAAGAAGCACATGCTGGTCAAAGCCTCCACACAACTACAGGAGAAGATCTGCTCTCATCATGACAAACTGCTGGAGGTTTACTGTCGTACCGATCAGCAGTGTATCTGTTATCTGTGTACCATGGATGAACATAAAGGCCATAATACAGTCTCAGCTGCAGCAGAGAGGACTGAGAAACAGAAGCAGGTGGGGGAGAAGCAACAGAAATCCCAGCAGAGAATCCAGGAGAGAGAGAAGGAGATGCAGGAGCTGAGACAGGCTGTGGACTCTCTGAAGCTCTCTGCACAGGCAGCCGTGGACGACAGCGAGAGGATCTTTGCTGAGCTGATCCGCACCATGGAGACAAGGTGCTCTGAGGTGAAGGAGCTGATCAGAGACCAGGAGAAGGCTGAAGTGAGTCAGGCTGAAGGCCTCCTGGAGCGACTGGAGCAGGAGGTGGCTGAGCTGAGGAGGAGAGATGCTGAGCTGGAGCAGTTCTCACACACAGAGGACAACATCCACTTCCTCCAAAGGTTCAAAGACCACAGTGCCCCCCCTGTTTCTGAAGAGATGCCTGCCATCATCCTTAATCAAGGTTGTGATTTTAAGACGGTGATGACCTCTGACCTCCAGGAAAAGCTGATGCTCTGCTGCAATGAGGGAGTAGTGAAGATATCAGCAGCAGTGAAAGCTGTCCACATACTGCAGTCAGCAAAGCCAAGCACCAGAGCAGCAGCATCTGTCCCACAATATCACGGAAAGTATTATACAGAAGGCCTTTTCAGGGGATTATGTGTTCATTGTCGCAAGAGTAAAGATTGGCATGGCCGCATGGGTAAATGTTCCTAGTTATATTAAGGAGTGAGTTGATAATACTATTGTCATCTTGTAGATAAACTGTGTGTCCTTAAAAGGAGCAGGAGAGAGTGTGTGTTTGTTGTGTGTCACAGTATCTGTATATTCTGAAATGACATGTGAAGTCACACACACCTTAACTCCACTCACACACTCACCATCCAAAGTAGACTTAAAGCCAGTGGTGTAAAAATACTTTTAAGTACTTCTTAAGTAGTTGTTTTGGGGTATCTATACTCTATTTTAGTATTGATTTTTTTGACAACTTTTACTTTTACTTAACTACATTCCTAAATAAAATGAACTTTTTACTCCATCAATTTCTCCTGGCACCCAAAAGTACTAGTTACATTTAGAATGCTTAGCAGGACAGGAAAATGGTCCAATTCACACACTTATCAAGAGAACATCCCAGGTCATCCCTACTGCCTCTGATCTGGCAGACTCACTAAACACAAATGCTTCGTTTGTAAATGATGTCTGAGTGTTGGTGTGTCCCTGGCTATCTGTAAATAAAACATTAAAATAATTAAATGGTTTGCTTTAAATAAGTAATTTGAAATTATTTATACTTTTACTTTTGATACTTAAGTATATTTAAAACCAAATACTTTTAGACTTTTACTCAAGTACTATTTTACTGGGTGACTCAATTTTACTCGAGTCATTTTCTATTAAGGTATCTATACTTTTACTCAAATATGACAATTGGGTACTTTTTCCACCGCAGGTTAAAGCACTAAATACTGTTTGTGTTTTCGCTGACCAACTGCTTGGGCAGGCCTTATTTCCACTGACCAGTGCTTATCTTTATGTGTTCCCAGGACTCTGCACACACACTCCCCTGCTCCTGCCACTGCTCAGGCCATTAACAGTGTAGGTTTACCGGATCACTATGTCATGACGTTGGCCTGTGGGTAAGGTTTATGACCCCCCCCCCCCATAAATACCTTTCTCCCTTCCCCTCTCTTACTGACCCTACTGAAGGACTGCTGTCCTGTTAAATATAGAGTCTGGGAACATCAAACAAATGGGGAAAGGAACCATATTTTGGTAATAAAACCAGTTGGAAATATGCTTGATAACGTAATGAGTATGGAGGTCAGTTCATTGTTATCTGGGACATTATGATTGATGACAGGACGACATAAACTGTACCTGAGAAAGTATACACCCTCTAGTTATCAGAGTCACATGGAATTGTTATGCAATTGAAATGTTTGATATTGAAATTGTTTGTTAGGAGATTAAATGTAATTTTAGCTTCCAAATGAGAGAATTGGGTTTTCATAAGGAAAGTGCCCTGCTCGATCAGTGGCCCAACCCTGTGAAGAGACAGGGGTTATAAACGATGAAACACCTCCTTCCCCGCTCTCCACTATATAAGCCTTTGACGAAAAGATAACCAGTAGTTCCAGGACGTGAGGTCTGCAGCCTCTACGTTAGAAGGACACATGTCAAAAACAGAACTAAGCCAACCTCGGCGTGAGCTATGGTATGAACTGGTATGAACTTTGAGCTTATTCACTACAGAAGTGATACTTCCTAGCCGTTGAGTTAGCAGCTGCCGCTGTCGACGTGGGCTAGGAAAGGACGGACGACGGATCCAGTCTAACAACCAGACGAAGATACCACCACGTATCCATTTTACCACCATTGACATTCTTCCGAGGACAGGAAGATCTGTTGGCCAACCCGGCCAGCATCTACGACCAATCTACCGAAGCGCAGCTCAGAGTAAATATTTATTGCATTTTCCTTTTCCAAATGGGCGGTAATTTAGAATGCATAAGATAATGTATTTACGATAGCATAGCTGCTGTTTGTGGTTCCTAAGTCTTCCCGCCCTTTCATTCAAGCCCAACCCCCTTTCCTTTGTGTAACCAGCCATGATACAGGTTCCGTCCACCGGGACATTTTCTGTATGACATCATTGGTATTCTGTGTATTTGTAATTCTGTGTGATTAGTTAGGTATTTAGTAAATAAATAATTAAACCCAATTTTGTATTGCTGATTCAACTTGTTAGCCAGGGTTCGTGAAGATAACCAAGAATTTACAACTTTCATTATGAGACTGAAAATAAGATAAGGGTTAATATTGACTGCTATCGATGTAAAATATTACTAAGTATTTTAAGAGTTTATTCGGAAGATAACGGCTCTATAAACGTTCTTCCGTGGTGCCCCGACTTTCTAGTTAATTACATTTACATGATTAGCTTAATCAGGTAATATTAATTAGAGAAAGAATTTTATAGGTTAGCATGTCATATCACTTAATCCGGCATAGCCAAAGACACGACAACTAGCTCTGCGTTACCTTGTGACTGCACTATAATTTGCTTCAGCCTGCGGAGATTCTCAAAGACCTTGAGTCGTCAGAGTGGAAATAGATTTCAGCAGAATGTGCACTGTGGACATGGACTGTGTTCAGCAGGACTCAATTGTGTGCAGCTATCTAAGATACTGCATCTCAGTGCAAGAGGCGTCACTACAGTCCCTGGTTCGAATCTGTGATTGGGAGTCGCACAATTGGCCCAGCGTCATCCGGGTTTGGCCGGGGTAGACCGTCATTGTAAATAAGAATATGTTCTTAACTGACTTGCCTGGTTAAATAAAACAATTAAAAAACATCTCGAAGACTGTTGAACGGTTTGCACTGTATAGGATAATTGTGTTGTTGAGTACAAAGCGGCAAGTAACGTAGCAAACAAAAACTGGGTGGTTTCAAACACTTTAGACAAAATGTCAAATAGGGCCTACGTATCCTCCAGGAAAGACCAACAGCTGTCCCAGAAAACCCCTCCTGTGAAGTAAAGAGTTTGAGAATGAAAGAACAGTACAGATGCTGTATGCTGTACTTTATTGTAATAAGAGTGAAACTCGGGGTTAAATGAAAGGTGTGTTGTCGACAAGCACACTGAAAATATGCCTTTTAAAGGCAATTTCCCTGACGTTCACAGAGATCGCAAACACTACAGATGTTGGCTCAAGTGTAAATTACCTTTAAAAGTCTAAATTCCCATAGTAGTCCTGTAAAACAGTTAAACACAGACAAGAGGCTTGAGCTAATTTCATATTGCACTTTATTCAGCTCCAGAGAAGCATCAGCTGCAGCTGGGACCCCCTTCAGTCTCAGGACAACACTCGTATTGCTTTCAGACTCAGGACAACACTCGTATTGCTTTCAGACTCAGGACAACACTCGTATTGCTTTCAGACTCAGGACAACACTCGTATTGCTTTCAGACTCAGGACAACACTCGTATTGCTTTCAGACTCAGGACAACACTCGTATTGCTTTCAGTCACAGGACAACACTCGTATTGCTTTCAGTCACAGGACAACACTTGTATTGCTTTCAGACTCAGGACAACACTCGTATTGCTTTCAGTCACAGGACAACACTCGTATTGCTTTCAGTCTCAGGACAACACTCGTATTGCTTTCAGACTCAGGACAACACTCGTATTGCTTTCAGTCACAGGACAACACTCGTATTGCTTTCAGTCACAGGACAACACTCGTATTGCTTTCAGTCACAGGACAACACTCGTATTGCTTTCAGTCTCAGGACAACACTCATATTGCTTTCAGTCTCAGGACAACACTCGTATTGCTTTCAGACTCAGGACAACACTCGTATTGCTTTCAGACTCAGGACAACACTCGTATTGCTTTCAGACTCAGGACAACACTCGTATTGCTTTCTGACTCAGGACAACACTCGTATTGCTTTCTGACTCAGGACAACACTCGTATTGCTTTCTGACTCAGGACAACACTCGTATTGCTTTCTGACTCCCGTTCTGCAGACAGTAGGCCCCTCAGACTCAGGATTAACACTCGTATTGCTTTCTGACTCCCGTTCTGCAGACAGTAGGCCCCTCAGACTCAGGATTAACACTCGTATTGCTTTCTGACTCCCGTTCTGCAGACAGTAGGCCCCTCAGACTCAGGACAACACTCGTATTGCTTTCTGACTCCCGTTCTGCAGACAGTAGGCCCCTCAGACGTTGAGTTGTCATTCAACCGTCTGATAGTAGGGACTTCATTCAAGCCGTAGTGCTGAAGATCTGCGCTACAGCGCAATAGAAATTTAAAGGCAACGTTAGCACGTTAGCACGTTAGCGTAGACCGCATTCACAGTAAACGTTTCATAATTTAAATTGCGCTATAACGCTGAACTTCTGTGATACGGATTGAATCGAGCACTAGGTCTCTGTGTGTCATCGACTCTCCTACAGTAGGTCTCTGTGTGTCATCAACTCTCCTACAGTAGGTCTCTGTGTGTCATCGACTCTCCTACAGTAGGTCTCTGTGTGTCAACTCTCCTACAGTAGACCTCTGTGTGTCATCGACTCTCCTACAGTAGACCTCTGTGTGTCATTAACTCTCCTACAGTAGGTCTATGTGTGTCATCAACTCTCCTACAGTAGGTCTCTGTGTGTCATCAACTCTCCTACAGTAGGCCTCTGTGTGTCATCAACTCTCCTACAGTAGCTCTCTGTGTGTCATCAACTCTCCTACAGTAGCTCTCTGTGTGTCATCGACTCTCCTACAGTAGGTCTCTGTGTGTCATCGACTCTCCTACAGTAGACCTCTGTGTGTCATCGACTCTCCTACAGTAGACCTCTGTGTGTCATCGACTCTCCTACAGTAGGTCTCTGTGTGTCATCGACTCTCCTACAGTAGGTCTATGTGTGTCATCAACTCTCCTACAGTAGCTCTCTGTGTGTCATCAACTCTCCTACAGTAGACCTCTGTGTGTCATCGACTCTCCTACAGTAGGTCTCTGTGTGTCATCGACTCTCCTACAGTAGGCCTCTGTGTGTCATCAACTCTCCTACAGTAGGTCTCTGTGTGTCATCAACTCTCCTACAGTAGACCTCTGTGTGTCATCGACTCTCCTACAGTAGGTCTCTGTGTGTCATCGACTCTCCTACAGTAGGCCTCTGTGTGTCATCAACTCTCCTACAGTAGACCTCTGTGTGTCATCGACTCTCCTACAGTAGACCTCTGTGTGTCATCGACTCTCCTACAGTAGGTCTCTGTGTGTCATCAACTCTCCTACAGTAGACCTGTGTCATCGACTCTCCTACAGTAGGTCTCTGTGTGTCATCGACTCTCCTACAGTAGACCTCTGTGTGTCATCAACTCTCCTACAGTAGGTCTCTGTGTGTCATCAACTCTCCTACAGTAGGTCTCTGTGTGTCATCGACTCTCCTACAGTAGGTCTCTGTGTGTCATCAACTCTCCTACAGTAGGTCGCTGTGTGTCATCGACTCTACTACAGTAGGTCTCTGTGTCGTCAACTCTACTACAGTAGGTCTCTGTGTGTCATTAACTCTCCTAAATTAGGTCTCTGTGTGCCATCAACTCTCCTACAGTAGGTCGCTGTGTGTCATCGACTCTACTACAGTAGGTCTCTGTGTCGTCAACTCTACTACAGTAGGCATCTGTGTGCCATCAACTCTCCTACAGTAGGCATCTGTGTGCCATCAACTCTCCTACAGTAGGTCTCTGTGTGCCATCAACTCTCCTACAGTAGGTCGCTGTGTGTAGAACAACACTTGAGCAGAAAATGCAACCGTTCTCTCTCTTTCTGGACAGAGAGCTATTGAAGAGAGGGATGGAGAGGGATATGGAGAGGGATGGATGGAGAGGGATATGGAGAGGGATGGAGAGAGATAGAAAGAGGGGTGGAGAGAGGGATAGAGGGATGGAGAGAGATAGAAAGAGGGGTGGAGAGAGGGATAGAGGGATGGAGAGAGATAGAAAGAGGGGTGGAGAGAGAGATAGAGGGATGGAGAGAGAGAGAAGGAGAGAGGGATGGATAGAGAGATAGAGGGATGGAGAGAGAGAGAAGGAGAGAGGGATGGATAGAGAGATAGAGGGATGGAGAGAGAGAGAAGGAGAGAGGGATGGAGAGAGAGATAGAGGGATGGAGAGAGATAGAAGGAGAGAGGGATAGAGGGATGGAGAGAGATAGAAAGAGGGGTGGAGAGAGGGATAGAGGGATGGAGAGACAGTAAGGTACAAGTGGAATAAGATTACAGTGAAATAATAATTTTGATGTAAAAAAAAAGGACAGACAAATTCCTTCAAAATATTTTCTGATAAAAGTAACAATAATATTGTTGACTGGTATTCCTTCCATATTGTTGTGGACATTATATAATATTGAATTGTCAATTAGGGCCGGGATGCAATCCGATCCCTCTTTGTCTGTAATGCATGTTTTAAAGGCAATGTTCCCACGTTCATGGACACCAAATTCACGGTAAACACTGTATCTGTCGGCTCAATCAGGAGTTACCTTTAAATGGTGCATTGTCCAAATCCGCGATCGGATTGAATCCCAGCCTGAGACTGTACTAACATGTACAGTGGATATTGAATCTCCCATTGACATCACATCCATATGA
Source organism: Salmo trutta (assembly GCF_901001165.1). Lineage (NCBI taxonomy): Eukaryota > Metazoa > Chordata > Actinopteri > Salmoniformes > Salmonidae > Salmo > Salmo trutta. The sequence continues at coordinate 2,242,056 of NC_042961.1, read as the reverse complement.
CTTGTATCATCATTCTCATCCAGTAAGGGAATCTGATGGGTAGGGAGCCGAAATACTACAGGTAAAGTATTGCATGGATATCACATCACATCCCTATCTGTTGGGAATGGCACCCTTCTCTAAGGAGTTTATTTAAAGGAGTCTGGATCAAGTCTGGCTTGGTCACATGATGGTGGTGGATGTGTCTGGCTTGGTCACATGATTGGGGTGCATGTTTCTGGTCACATGATGGTGGTGGATGTGCCTGGCTTGGTCACATGATTTGGGTGGATGTGTCTGGCTTGGTCACAAAGGTGATGATGTGTCTGGTCACATGATGGTGGTGGATATGTCTGGCTTGGTCACATGATTTGGATGGATGTGTCTGGATTGGTCACATGGTGGATGTGTCTGGATTGGTCACATGATTGGGTTGGATGTGTCTGGCTTCGTCACATGATGGTGGTGGATGTGTATGTGGTGCTGGAGGAGTAGTTAAAGGCTTCAGTGGTCCAGGATGCGAAGGTTGCCCGACACAATCTTGTTCTCCAGTATCGTTCCTGCTGGGATGTCGATACGATCTCCGTGATTGGCTATGATGATTACCGTTCCCTACAGGGAGAAAGAGTTAAAAAGGCAAGTTCAGGTTTAGTTTATTTGCTTTTTACTATAATTTATGACCCTTACATTTTTGCTTTGAGACAAATTTCAAAAGGCATTTAGCCATAAATTGTTATTATAAACATCCTTAATTCCATCTTGGCCCATCACAACTATCATTATTGTAAAGTTCCTTAATTCCATCTTGGCCCATCACAACTATCATTATTGTAAAGTTCCTTCATTCCATTTTGGCCCATCACAGCTATTGTTATTGTAAAATTCCTTCATTTCATCTTTGCCCATCACAGCTATTGCTCTGAGATAATATAGGACCAAGAGATTTCCCTGACCTTGTGACCTAGCCAGGAAAAACTCAGGGGCCTGTGAACTCACCTTAAGAGAAACTTGTTTTCCGAACGTGACGTCACCGGACACAGTCAGGTGATCCAGCTCCAGCATATCAGGGATGCTCTCAAACCGCGTCTGGTATTCCTGGACCTGTTAAAACACACAGACGGACAGACAGACAGACAGGTATGTAATGCTGAGTTTAGAGCAGTAACAAATACTTTGAGGAGAGGGAGGGAAAGAGAGAGCTCTATCTTGGTATGTTTATTCCCATTGGATGACCTATATAAACAGAATATGAATGTATGGTAGTACAACAATAGAGCACCACCTCAACACCAACAGAACATGTATGCAGAGTTTGGTGTATTTAGCTTTAGTTCAACTGTAGGAGGATATAGTGAGAAGAAAAGGACAAAAGGGACAAGGATCTTAGATTCCCAACGCATTCAAATGTACTGTGAATAAAGGTCAGCATGCCCCATTCAAATGTACTGTGAATAAAGGTCAGCATGCCCCATTCAAATGTACTGTGAATAAAGGTCAGCATGCCCCATTCAAATGTACTGTGAATAAAGGTCAGCATGCCCCATTCAAATGTACTGTGAATAAAGGTCAGCATGCCCCATTCAAATGTACTGTGAATAAAGGTCAGCATGCCCCATTCAAATGTACTGTGAATAAAGGTCAGCATGCCCCATTCAAATGTACTGTGAATAAAGGTCAGCATGCCCCATTCAAATGTACTGTGAATAAAGGTCAGCATGCGCCCATTCAAATGTCCTGTGAATAAAGGTCAGCATGCCATGTCCATTCAAATGTACTGTGAATAAAAGTCAGCATGTAGCTTGACGTGGGGCGTGGTTAAGGTTAGTTAGTAGTTACAGTAAGGTTAGGGTTACGTTAGTTACCTTAGTAAAGGAGCTGCCCAGCTTGACGTGGGGAGTGGTTAAGGTTAGTTAGTAGTTACAGTAAGGTTAGGGTTACGTTAGTTACCTTAGTAAAGGAGCTGCCCAGCTTGACGTGGGGCGTGGTTAAGGTTAGTTAGTAGTTACAGTAAGGTTAGGGTTACATTAGATACCTTAGTAAAGGAGGTGCCAAGCTTGACGTGGGGCGTGGTTAAGGTTAGTTAGTAGTTACAGTAAGGTTAGGGTTACATTAGATACCTTAGTAAAGGAGGTGCCCAGCTTGACGTGGGGCATGGTTAAGGTTAGTTAGTAGTTACAGTAAGGTTAGGGTTACATTAGATACCTTAGTAAAGGAGCTGCCCAGCTTGACGTGGGGCATGGTTAAGGTTAGTTAGTAGTTACAGTAAGGTTAGGGTTACGTTAGTTACCTTAGTAAAGGAGGTGCCCAGCTTGACGTGGGGCGTGGTTAAGGTTAGTTAGTAGTTACAGTAAGGTTAGGGTTACGTTAGTTACCTTAGTAAAGGAGCTGCTCAGCTTGACGTGGGGCGTGGTTAAGGTTAGTTAGTAGTTACAGTAAGGTTAGGGTTACGTTAGATACCTTAGTAAAGGAGCTGCCCAGCTTGACGTGGGGCGTGGTTAAGGTTAGTTAGTAGTTACAGTAAGGTTAGGGTTACGTTAGTTACCTTAGTAAAGGAGCTGCCCAGCTTGACGTGGGGCGTGGTTAAGGTTAGTTAGTAGTTACAGTAAGGTTAGGGTTACGTTAGTTACCTTAGTAAAGGAGCTGCTCAGCTTGACGTGGGGCGTGGTTAAGGTTAGTTAGTAGTTACAGTAAGGTTAGGGTTACGTTAGATACCTTAGTAAAGGAGCTGCCCAGCTTGACGTGGGGCGTGGTTAAGGTTAGTTAGTAGTTACAGTAAGGTTAGGGTTACATTAGATACCTTAGTAAAGGAGCTGCCCAGCTTGACGTGGGGCATGGTTAAGGTTAGTTAGTAGTTAGAGTAAGGTTAGGGTTACGATAGTTACCTTAGTAAAGGATCTGCCCAGCTTGACGTGGGCGTGGTTAAGGTTAGTTAGTAGTTACAGTAAGGTTAGGGTTACGTTAGTTACCTAGCTTAGTAAAGGAGCTGCCCAGCTTGACGTGGGGCGTGGTTAAGGTTAGTTAGTAGTTACAGTAAGGTTAGGGTTACGTTAGTTACCTTAGTAAACGAGCTGCCCAGCTTGACGTGGGGCGTGGTTAAGGTTAGTTAGTAGTTACAGTAAGGTTAGGGTTACGTTAGTTACCTTAGTAAAGGAGCTGCCCAGCTTGACGTGGGGCGTGGTAGGGAACTCTCTCTTCTGGCTCATGGTGAGAGAGCCCGCCTCCAGGCTGTAGAGGTTGGACATGACCAATAGGAGGTCGGAGACGGTCTTGACGGGCAGGAAGCGGGATCGCGGCACGTTGATGCCCAGGGCGTTGTCGAAGCTCTTGATGGCCGCGCCCACCGCCGTCTCCAGCTGGATCACGTTCTGACCGCCGTCCAGTGTCTGGCAGGAGAAAAGGTATAGGTGGTTAGTGACACACACACACTAAAGGATGTAGGTAGTGGATTCATGTACACACACACACACATACAGAAGAATGTACTGTAGGCCTCAGGTAGTGGGTTCAGATGGAGAACCTCTGAGCTAGTCACAAGACAAGTTTTAAGCTGCTTCACTAGGATCTGAATGATCCACTTAATATCAAAGAGAGAGAGTATCACAGTGAGTTATGTAATGAAATAACACATCACCACCTGCAGCATACTTTTTTCTCTCTTTTTTTTTTCTTCTTCTCCCAGATCTGGGGAAGGTAACCAAAACATTTCTGCAGCATTGAAGGTCCCCAAGAACATCATTCTTAAATGGAAGAAGTTCGGAACCACCAAGACTCTTCCTAGAGCTGTCCTCCAGGCCAATCTGAGCAATCAGGGGAGAAGGGCCTTGGTCAGGGAGGTGACCAAGAACAGGATGGTCACTCTGACAGAGCTCTAGAGTTCCTCTGTGGAGAGGGGAGAACCTTTCAGAAGGACAACCATTTCTGCAGCACTCCACCAATCAGGCCTTTATGGTAGAGTGGCCAGACAGATTTTCCACTCCTCAGTAAAGGGCACATGACAGCCCGCTTGGAGTTTGCCAAAAGGCACCTAAAGACTCTCAGACCATGAGAAACAAGATTCGCTGGTCTGATCAAACCAAGATTGAACGCAAAGCGTCACGTCTGGAGGAAACCTGGCACCATCCCTACAGTGAAGCATGGTGGTGGCAGCGTCATGCTGTGGGGATGTTTTTCAGCAGCAGGGACTGGGAGACTAGTCAGGATCAAGGAAAAGATGAACGGAGCAAAGTACAGAGAGATCCTTGATCCTGCTCCAGAGTACCCATGACCTCAGACTGTGGCGAAGGTTCACCTTCTAACAGGACAATGACCCTAAGCACACAGCCAAGACAA